>NW_026001588.1:0-2367 GCF_001458135.2 Marmota marmota marmota | reverse complement strand
TGAGGATAAAGAAGTTATCCCGACATGAGAAAAAAAGGAGAGTTAAGTTAGCAGCATCATGTATTAGGAGGGAATTGCCAAATGGTTTGGCCGGCTCTGCTGGAGTGGAATAGACATTTGACAGCTTGGGGAAATTATATATTGATTTGAGGATTCCTCATTTCACATTCCCAAGGTAAGAAGCTAGTGTGAGGTGAATGTGAGGTCCTGGGAGAAGGGTGACCTGGGTGCAAGAGCACATGCAGAGAATGAAGAAATGTGGAAACCAATAAAGCAGGTCTCTTCAAAAAAAAGTTATCTAAAAGAGATGTCATCCCACGTCCCTCTGCAGTACTGAGGATTGAACCCAGGGCCTTGCACATGCTGGGTAAGTGTTCTGCCATTGAGCTATACTCCCAACCCCAAAGAGAAATTTAACTGCTGAAATATCTTTCTAACATTAAGACTAAAATCTCCTGGGGCTGGGGTTGTGACTCTAGTGGTAGAGTGCTCACCTTGCAGGTGCGAGGCCCTAGATTTGATCCTCAGCACCACATAAATATAAATAAATAAATAAATAAAGGTGTTGCGTCTAAACTAAAAAAAAAAAAAAAGACTAAAATCTCCAAAGCCAGACAAATACAGGAAATACTGTGAACATTTTTGTCTTCAATATCTTCTAAGTTGGTTTATGTGATGTGAGGTGAGATACTGTAGTTGGTATCCTTCATACTATCTGTGGTGAAGGGCTATAGCTTTCGGTTAGTCTTCCCACTCCTGCTTCCTTTAGAGACAGACACTTTGTTAAACACAATAAGGCTTTTGCTGCAATGTTACCTTCCTCAGCAGCCCATGAACCATGATTTGAGTAGCACTGTGCTAACAGCTCAAATGTGGTTTGGGTCCTAGTCAGGTGTTACCAACTGGTCATTTATTACTTAAAGATAATTATTGAGATAAATTCCTACCATTGCAGTGTTTCACCATACTATATACTTTGCCAAAATTTAAAGTTAATACTCTACTATATACTTAAACCTATAGGTGGTGTTGAAATACTATCAGTTTGCTGAAGAGATTGCTCTTGGAAGAGATTGGTTAATCTGAAAGACTCCAGATGGAAAACAGACATGCCCACTGGATCAGTCGAGTCACAGGAACAGATCCAGTTGCAGATGTTGGGGGAGCTGAGTAGAATTGGAGCTAGGAGCAGGCAGCTAAAGAAGACTGGAATGAGGAGCCCGACCCAAACTGCTACATTGGTACTTCAGTCATGGGGAAGATAGAGCATGGCAGGGCCTTAGGTTCATCTGGCTTTGATATCAGACTTCTTCTCATTGTGGATAAACTAATGTGCAACTCATGGAAATGGGGAAAAATATAAAATGTGAAATTGTTCTTAATATCTTCTAGTCTTTTTCTATACTTTTTTAAGTAACTGGTGTATATATTTTGATTTTTAAAACTATATTATGCACATTTTATCATAAAGAAATGAATGTCTGCATAATATGGATGTACTTAACCAGTTCCTTATTGTTGGACATTTTAAGTTGTTTCTATTTTTCTAATTATAAATAATGCTATGATGAACATGGTCTATATCTTTAATTATTTCCTTTTGATAAATCCTTTACATAGAACTGGTAGGTAAAATTTTTTGATAGCCAGGCACCCACCTGTAATCCCTGCAGCTCAGGAGGCTGAGGCAGGAGGATCCCAAATTCAAAGCCAGCCTCAGCAAAAGTGAGGTGCAAAGCAACTCAGTGAGACCCTGTCTCTAAATGAAAGGCAAAAGGGCATGGGATGTGGCTCAATGGTTGAGTGCCCCTGAGTTCAGTCCCTGGTACCCACCCCCCTAATTTTTTTTTTTTAATATAATGACTAATTGCTTTGCAGGGAGTCATAGTGATTTATGTTTCCGATATCAGTGTTACTGCATCTTGGCCAGCATTGGATATGATAATTTTTTGTTCAGACTTTTTTTTATTATCAAATGTTATATAATCTTTCAACAGTGTTTATTTGTTAGTTATTTGGATTTCTACTACTGTCAATTATCACTTTATACCTTTTCCCTTTTTATTTTGAGACAGGATTTTGTTGAATTGTTGAGGTTGCTTTTCCCACTTGTCTTAGGTTTTAATATATATGAGCTACTTGAATAGTAAAATGTTAATTTTTGTCATGCTTGTATGTATTTTGCCTAGATGGCCTTCATTTTTGCTTAGCTCTTCTCATAGACGTCTGAAATGAGCCAGGGGAGGTGGTGCATGCCTGTAATCTCAGCAACTTAGTGAGGCCATAAGCAATTTAGGGAGACCCTGTCTCAAAATAAAATATAAAAAAGGGCTGGGGGAATGTAGTTTAGTGGTTAAGCTGGGTTCA
>NW_026001587.1:0-2367 GCF_001458135.2 Marmota marmota marmota | reverse complement strand
ATATATATATATATATATATATATATATATATATATATATATATATATATATATAAAAACAGTGCTCTGGATGGCAATAAAGAAAATTTTTTTTCAGGACCCCCTTTGGTATGTATCGATTCTAGATAAGATGCCTAACACTGTATCTTAGGAAATGAATAAGCTTACATGAGACCTTAGAAAAAATAAAATAAAAGTATACTGCTTTCAGGTGATACATTTATTTCTGTCACTTAGTTTATTCTAGTTGTCCTCATGGCTTCAGGTTCCATGCACCCTGGGGGGGTGAGGGTCCATCAAGCCTCAGGGCCTCAGATATACTATGGGAAGTACTCTACCACTGAGCTACAGCCCCTTCTGGATTTTTATTTTTTAAAACATTTTTTTTCACAATACCTTTATTCTATTTATTTTTATGTGGTGCTGAGGATCAAATCCAGGGCTTCACACATGCTAGATAAATACTCTACCACTGAGGTATAGCCCCAGACCCACTCTTGGATTTTTATGAATATGTATTTTGTTCCCCTAGGATTATAAGATCCTCAAAGCTTATGTTGTCTGTTTCCATTTGAACTTTCTTTGTTCTTTGTAAACAGCTTTTTTACAGTTTCTGCTCAATTCTAATGACTGATAAGATATTATGCAGACAACATTTGTATTATTTATTAGTTTTCCCTGTGACATTATAAATTCCATGAGGACATGGACAGTGTGTCTGGATCATGGCTGTATCCCAAGTTTCAGGTAAATGATCACTCCATAAGCATTCACTGGATGAATGAATTAAATAAAGCAAGTAAAACCAAGAAATAACAAAAGAAAGAAGAAATAATTATTAAAACAGTACACTCTGGGTTCTAGGGTCGGTTCCAACAAGAGCTGGATGACTTTACACAAATTACTTCTTCTGTCAAATAGGAAAAATTAACAACTACTTCCAAGTTATTATAAATATTAAGTATTTTATATAAGTATTTAGCACATTATTTGAAAAGGCGCTCAATAAATATTCTCTTACCTTCTCTCACTCCCTTAAAATCATATGTACATAAAACAGTCCCTTCCAAGAATAATTATTTCAGTAAAAATAAACTTTTTCTTGAAAAAAATAAATTTTAATATCTTCAATCTTTAAAACGGAGGGAAGAATAACTTGTGGATCACTTCCAAAGTAGGGAAGAACAAGTTAAGGAAAAACTGTCAAGAATAAGCCTTAAAGTAACAAAAGGAGACAAAAATTACCTATTCATCTAATGCCAACAGAGATTTTGAAGAAATTGTTTAAGGAGGATGGAAAAGTGATTGTTTTTAAATAGTTTCAGAAGTATTTCATGAGTGTTTACCGAATCTGAGTTGAAGCCTGAAAAAAAAATCAATCATTTTGAAACTTCTCATTTAAAAGTGGAACAAGAAGCACTTCCATTCAACCATAAAACATCCTTTACGACCTGCCTGACTCCAGTCAGCCTTCAGTTTTCTCCTCCCACTTCGAGCTTAATCTAATACTTGGCTGTTTCCTTTGCATCACTGCTTACACACGCTCGGCGCAGACTTAGTTCTGTCATTCCTATAATTACCACACCCCCGTCAGCCGCTCTGGGCCCATGTTGTTATGACATCTGTAAACTGCAGCCGACGGTCTCCACCCCGCCCCCTACACCTCCGTCCAAACACCGGTCCGGGCTCTAACTTGTGAATTCCCCAGACTGTCCATTCCAGCGCGGTTAGGATTTTTACAAGCCACCCCGGCTGTTTCCTCCCTAAGAGCAGCACTAGCTCACCGCGGCCCACTCCCGCACCCCGCCCGCGCGCGCCGGGTCAAGCCGCGGCGTAGGCTCCGCGCTCTCCTCTTCTCCGCCCCGCTGCCTCGGCGCCCCGCAGTCCCCGGCACCGCTTCCACCCCGCCGCCCCGCCCCGCCTCGACCGGCGTTCCTGATGGCGATCACACCAGCGTTCCCCGCCCCCACCTTCCCTCCGCCGACCGTACGGCCGTTAGGACAGCCGGGGCCGTGACGCACGGACGCGCTGCGAGCGTCCGGGCCCAGGCACCCAAGCTCGAGC
This sequence comes from Marmota marmota marmota, assembly GCF_001458135.2. Lineage (NCBI taxonomy): Eukaryota > Metazoa > Chordata > Mammalia > Rodentia > Sciuridae > Marmota > Marmota marmota. The sequence goes on along the minus strand of NW_026001587.1, from coordinate 303 downwards.
CACTGCCGGCGCCGGCAATCGTCCGCGGGCCTCTCCAGGCTCACGCCGGAGACTACCCGGATCTGCCAGAGGGCGGGGGAGGGGCCGCGGCAGTGGGGGCACCCTCACTCACCGGCTCGAGGCAACCGATCCCGGTGCCACTGCTAGAGTGAGGCGCTCGCTCGCTCGCCCACGGTACCTCTCCCGCGCACAACCTAGAAGAGCCTGCCCGCGCCTCAGCAGTATTCACCAGGCCTCGCTTTCCGCCGCCGCGCACCGAGGAGCAAGACCAGCTCAGCCGGCGTGCGGAGTGCGCCTGCGTGC
>NW_026001586.1:0-2367 GCF_001458135.2 Marmota marmota marmota | reverse complement strand
TTCTAAACCTAACACAAAACCTAGCCGTAATCCTAGACTTCAATCTAGCCCAAAGAGTAACCCTAACCCTAACCTAACCTTATTTTTTACCATAAGCCTAACCCTCACACTAACCCTAACCCTCGCCTTAGACCTAAACCTAGATGAAACCCAAAACTGAACCCTAAACATAACCCTAGCCCTAGCCCTAAACCTAATGCTAATCCTAGCCCTAATCATAATGTTAACACTAGCCCTAATACTATCTCTAAAATTATCCATTACCCTAAACCAAACCTTAACCCTAATGATAAGCCTAGCTCTAATTCTAATTGTAAACCTAATCCTAGACCTAACCCTAAACCTAACCCTCATCATAGCCTTAACCCTAGGTAAAACCCTAACCCTTACTCTAACACTAACCCTAGCCCAAACCCTAAAACTACCCCTAAACCTAAAACTACCCCTTAACTTAACCTGACATCTAACCCTATCCATTTTCCTAACTCAAATGATAATCTTAGCCCTAACCTTAACACTAACTCTAAACCTAAAGCTACCACTAACCCTACCCTGACATCTAATCCTATACATTAACCTAACTCTAAAGATAACCTTAGCTCTAACCCTAACACTAACACTAACCTTAACCATAAATCTAACCCTAGACATAATCCTAAACCTAACCCTCAGCCTAGAACTAATCCTAGCTCAAAACCTAACCTGTACCCTAAACCTAACCCAAACCCTAACACTTGCCCTAGCCCTAACCCTAACACTAGCCCTAATAGTATTCTAAACCCTAGCCCTAACCCTAGCTCTAATGCTATTCATTACCTAACAAAAACCTTAACCCAAATGCTAAACATAGGCCTAACCCTAATCCCACCAATTACTCTAATCTTACCCTGAATCCTAAACCCAAACCTATCCATAAATGGAACCCTAATTCTAGCCCTAATGCTAATTTGAGCCTTAACACTAATATTTAACCTAACACAAACCCGAAACCTGACCCTTACTTTAAAAATACACCTGACTCTTATCCTGGCCTTACCCTAAACCTAACATTAGACCTAGTCATGAACTTAACTCTATAACTATCTCTAGCTGTAAACCTAAACCTGACATTATCCCTATCCCTAAAACTTGCCCTAACCCTAACACAAATCCTAGCCCTCATCCTAACCCCAAATCTAGCCTTAATTCTAACACAAACATATCCCTAGACCTAAACCTAATTCTAATCATCACCCTAACCCTAAACCTTGATATAACCCCATCCCTTCCCTTAAACCTAACCCTAAACCTAATCTGAAACATAGACTTAACCCTAGGCCTAACCCTAACACCAATCCTTGACATATTCCTAGCCCTAATTTAGCCCTAAACTTAACACTAACCCTAGCCTTAAGACTAATTCTAACTATCACCCTAGATCTATTCCTAGTTCTAACCCTATCTCTTACCATAACCAAAACACTAGACATAACTTTATCCCTAACCCAGCCATAGCCCTAGAATTAACCATAACTCGAAATGTACCCCTAAGCCTATACTCACCATATCACTAGCAATAACACTAATATTAATTGTAAAACTACCCTTACCTTTAGCCTTAGCCCTAAAACATAATGAGCCATAGAACTAATCCTAACCCTTAACCTAAACCAAATACTAACCCTACATCTAGCCCTAAGCGTACCCGTATTTTAGTCCTATCCCCAACCCTAAAACTAACCCTGACCCTGACTCTGAACCTAACAGTAACCCTAGCTCAATACATCACCCTGAACTTAAACCTAACCATAAAACTAGACTGAGTCCTAACTCTAACACTAAAATTAACCTTAATCATAACCCTAGTTCTTACATTAGCTATGTCCCTAACAATATCCCTAATATAACCCAAAATATAGCAATAATGTGAGCCCCAACCCTAGCATTAACCCTAACTCTAAACCTCAACCAAGTATTAATGCTTACCCTAAAACTAATCCTAACTTTAATCCTTGCAATAACCCTAAACCTAACACTAACCCTAACACTAACACCAACCATAAACACAGCCCTAACTCTAGATCTAACCCTATCCATTACCCTAAACCTAACCCTAATCCTAACCCTAATGCTAACCCTAGGCCTAACCCTAACACGTTCACTAACCCTAAACTATCCATTACCCTAAACATAACCCTAACACTAAACCTAACCAAACACTAAACCTAGACGAAACACTAACCCTAAAACTAGCCCTAATTGTAACCCTACATTTACATTAGCCATAGCCCTAAAGCTAACAACAAACCTAGCCTAGCCCTAATAAAGCTCTAACCCTAGCTTTAACCCTAACCCTAAACTTAGCCCTAACACTAGTGCTAACCCTAT
>NW_026001585.1:0-2367 GCF_001458135.2 Marmota marmota marmota | reverse complement strand
GGGGCCTTGGGCTTGCTAAGCACATGCTCTACCTCTGAGCTACACTCTCAGTCCTGGAGGGTTTTTTGAAAACTTAAACTTATAAGAAGATTCCACAGACTGTCTTCTGACTCCTTTTACCTCCAGTGAAAAATGGTCAACTCCTGTGTCATAAAATGACCTCCGTTCCCTGCAACTCCTTGTCATGAGTCAGGAGTCAGCATAGCAGGGCATCAAGAGTACTTCTAGCAATTGCTTCACTCCACGTGGAAGAGTCTGCAGTGTAAATAAATGTATACCACGAAACCAGCACTAAATGCATCTCTAATTAACTTCCCCTCAAAATCCCCTGGACACATGCAATGCCACTAACAAATAGGGAAGAATGATGGAGGAGAAATAAGAAATAAGAATTAGGAGGAACAGAACAGGGTCTGAACTGTGATGGAGCTCGAAATTAAATTAGTTTTTAAAATAAGAACCTATTTCTAGAGTATCACATAGACCAGCAGGGTCTATGCAGGTGAAGTTCCCTGAAACTTACACTTCATTTCCTATGACTGGCATCAAACAGGAAAAAAGCCATCTATCTCCCTCCCCCCATTTGCAGCAGGCAGGCATCCTGGGACTTATAACCATGACTGGATTGCCACAATTGTATTTTAGCTCTCCCTCTTTCATTATCAGCTTACATGTTCAAAAGAAATAAAAATTACAGTACTGGTCGACCAACAAAATATAGAGCAATGGGCCCATTTGAGGCAAAAAAGGATAACAATATATTCCAAGACCCGATGAATTGTTGTGGAAAACCTCCTGTTTGCTGATGGCTCTTGGAGGAGGAAACATCTTCAGGAGCCTATATTGTGCCATTCATAGGATGTCCTTTAATACTCACAGAAATTTGGAGGATGGGGCATTTTAAATTCATATTTAGCAGTTGAAGACCCAAGACCATGGATAGCATCGATGCACAGCAAGGGACAGCAGAGGGACCTGGATGAGACACCACAGCTAGCAAGTGTTTTCGAGCCCCCAAGCTGTGTGCTTTCCTGATCACAGGCTGAAAACTGCCCACCACATCAAGTTCCCCATGGGTTCAGCTTCCAGACTGAAGTGCAGCGCTTTCCTTGTATTTTGTGGGGCTCCTCAGTGCTTGCTGAGCGATCCATACAACTCATCCACATATTATTTTCCAGAAGGGTTACCACTACCGGAGCAGGCAAACCCCAGTGCTGAAACAGAAAACTTATTTTAGAAACACTTTAAAACTCCACTTTGCAAACTATACATTAGGGAGCATAGGAAGTTAATACTGTTGAGTCTTATGGGGAAAGAAAATCTCATGTTTGAGCCACTGTAAATAAATAGAGGTATAGTTTTCACTCTGTCCCCCTAGGAAATACTCAGGCAAACATTTGTTTCCTCTCTGAGTTCATGTGTCTGAAAGCTGATATTTCTCGCTTGTGTGCCTGGGAGTTGTTTCAAAATGAAACCAGAGCATTCCTAGCCTGCAGGCAGCTCTGGTAGCCACTGACAGCTGGAAATTCTGCAAATGCAGGGAAGTAGGTTAAGGAGACTCTCTCAACGCCTCCCACTGCCGCAGTCCGGCTGCAGCAAAATAATCGGGGGGTGACGAACAACTTGTGTACGTTGATACAGCAGGAGTGGAAGCCGTTTATTGCAGGACAGGAGCAGTATTTATACATTCCACACAGCTTATCTAATTAGCATAAACTAGATACATCAGTCAACCAATCAGGAATCTCTACACCTAATGGCTCGGTTTTGTTACTTCTCAAACCACTCCCTCTGACATTTTGCCAGGCACCATCCAGACTTGTTTACGAACTCTAACATTCCCCTGGCAAAATGCCAGGCGCCATCCTGACTTGTTTACAGACTCTAACATTTCCCCCTTTTGTTTAATTTAAATAACGACCATAGTGGTTTTTACAGAAACACCATAAATAACCTGCCACAAACAGAAAGGGAGGATACAAAATGCCACAATACCAAGCCAATTGATGGCTCCATGCAAGAAGCCCTTGAAAATATTATACCAGCAATGACACTGTTAGCAAAGATACCGAGTTACAATTTGTTATAGATTACAGTTTGTTGTCTCAGTCCAGGTAAAGCAGTGGCTCAATAGATTAACTCACAGTTCAGGTAAATCACAGTCCAGGTAAGTTCTGCAAGCAGCTAGCTTAAATCACAGTCCAGGTAAGTTCTGCAGGCAGCTAGCTTAAATCACAGTCCAGGTAAGTTCTGCAGACAGCTAGCTTAAATCACAGTTCAGGTAAGTTCTGCAGGCAGCTAGCCTAAGCTGTAGTAGCAGAAACAGCAACAGCTCCGAAGTCTCGTCCATTTCTCAGCCGAAGTTTC
>NW_026001584.1:0-2368 GCF_001458135.2 Marmota marmota marmota | reverse complement strand
TGAAAGACCCCCCCAACCCAGCTGCTTATAGCTTTAGCTTAGCAACGCCAGATGAAACAAGGCTTGAAAAATAGCTTGTCAAAGGAGGTCAGTGGGGCAACTGAGTCTGCAAGTTCAGCAGTTGGGCTTGCTCAAGGTCGTTACAAAAACAGGATGTATAGAGGCTGACATCTTGGGCTAGCTCGAGGTCGCTACGAGGACAGGATGTATAGGGGCAGACATCTGGTCAAAGAGAGAACAAAAGATACCGGAAGGGAACAGAAACTGGTCACGTCAGCAACTTTGTCTGATTTTCGAGAACTGAAAAAAAAAAAGTATAACCCCCACCTCATTTAAATCCTCCAATAGGGATCCTGTAACTATGCATCTCGCTTCTGTATCCACGCTTCTGCTTGCAAGCCCTATATAAACCCCTCAGGATAAGCCAGGGGCGCGCAAGTCACATAGAGCTTGTCGCCCCGGGTACCTGTGCACCTGAATAAACCTCTTGCTGTTTGCATCCGAACGTCGTGGTTTCGCTGGTCCTTGGGGAACGGGTCTCTTCAGACGGAAGACACTCCTGGAGGGTCTTTCACTTGGCACTCCCACCCCTGCCTTCTGATGCCAGAGGTGGGAAATGGGGGTCTCCTGTTCATTCATTGTGCACTGGCCCTGCTGTGCCAGCCAGAAGCTCCTGCCTGAAGCACCTGGCCCAGGTGGTTTCTCTGAGGTTCCAGAATAAGGAAAGTGACTGAGAAAAAAACAGGAGGGAAACCCAAAACTCACAGGTGATGCCGGACGGACCCTTTCCTCTGCAGACAGCAGTCAAGGGCCCCAGGAAACCTGCTCACAGTGGAACTGGCTGTTTAAAGCCATATCCGGTAACAAGCAGCTTCTCAAGAGTTCCAGAAACAAACATTAACAGTACAATCTATCCACCACTCCAATGAGTTTTAGCCTAACAAACGAGAAATAAATGACTTCATTTCAAACGATGTCTGTGGGGTGCAATAAAACAAAATAATCTGCCATTTGTAGCCCTTGTTTCTGGAAGAAGCAATTCTAGCCCCAGGCTTTGCTGGCCAAACCACAATAAACCTACTCTCTGTACCTGTCCCTTTCAGAAGGAACAATTATTCCAGATGGACTGAATTCCAGGATGAAAATGAAGAGATTCCTAAGGAAGGAATGTGGCCAGCTGATGACTTTTCCTTCATCTACTAACTAGAAGTGGTTTTCAAAGCATCTCTTATTTTTACTTAATTTTACCTACCGAGGAATGCCAATCTGATCTGTACTGTGCTTAATTTAAATACTAGTGAAGTTAGCATCACTTCTGTCCACCACAACAGTAAAATGTGGATATAAAATAGTAGGAAGCAAACTCAAGATTATTTTTTTTTCAACTAGATGAGGTGGGGAAGGATTCCTGCTGCATAAACCCTTAGAATCACCCTTGTTTCAATCCGTAGAGCTCTTTCATTGCCACAGCCAATTCTTTCATAAATAGTAACATAACTTTTTATGTTTTTGCTCAAGATAAAAGCAATATATATTTACAGTAGAGGAGGCAGAAATAGAAAAATCATTTTCAGTCACCCTACCACCCACTCTGGGCATCCATTTTTTTTCTTATTTATCTATTTATGAATTTGTTCTAATTCATTATATATGGCAGAATGCATTTGGATTCATAGTACACAAGTGGAGCACAATTTTTTATTTCTCTGATTGTACACAAAGTAGAGTCAAATCATTTGTGTCTTCATTCATCACATATGTAGGGTAAGGACGTCCATCTCATTCCACCATCTTTCCTACCCCCATGCCTCCCTCCTCTTTGCTCTACCCACAGTTCCTCCATTCCTCCCATGCCTCCCCCCATCATTTATCAGAGAAAACATTGGGCTTTTAGTTTGGGGGGATTGGCTAACTTCACTTAGCATGATATTCTCTAGCTCCATCCATTTGCCTGCAAATGCCATGATTTCATTCTCTTTTAATGCTGAGTAACATTCCATTGTGTATATATACCACAGTTTCTTTATCCATTTATCTATTGGAGGATATATAGCTTGGTTCCACAATTTAGTTATTGTGAATTGTGCTGCTATAAACATTGATGTGGCCTGTAGTATGCTGTTTTTAAGTCCTTTGGGTATAGACCGAGGAGAGGAATAGCTGGGTCAAATGGTGGTTCCATTCCCAGATTTCCAAGGAATCTCCATACTGCTTTCCAGAGTGGTTGCACCAATTTGCAGTCCCACCAGCAACGTAAGAGTGTGCCTTTTCCCCCACATCCTCACCAACACTTATTGTTATTGTATTCTTAACAGCTGCCATTCTGACTGCAGTGAGATGAGTAGTTTTGATTTGCATTTTTCTAATT
>NW_026001583.1:0-2368 GCF_001458135.2 Marmota marmota marmota | reverse complement strand
GCATCTGAAATGTAAATTGTGGAGGCCTACAGAGCTTGCAAGATTCACAAGGCTTGTAGAGAAATGGTTGAGACCAAAGGGGGAGGGGGAGGGGAGGGGAAAGTATCACTTTTAAACTCAAGTTGCTTGTGGGACCTAAATGGCTGGCAATCTTATCTCTTCTTGCCGTCTACCATGTTGCTTTCTTAACAAGTTCCTCCCTAAACACGGGGATCTCATACATATATAAGACCTCTTTACCTCGAAAATCATTACTAAGGATTTCAGAGCTCTCTAATTTTTTCAGTATCTGAACTGACTCTAATCTGAGCCAGAAGAGCACACTGATCTGATAAAGATGTTCTGCTTTCTCTTTTACTAGAGTAATTATGGCCGTGTCTTTTTTTTTTTTTAAATAGAATTCCTGTTTTTACGTTTGATCCTGTGTGCTTAAATTAATATATTTTTCTGATCAGTCTTTTTTAAAATATCTTTTTTAGTTGTAGATGGACACAATGCCTTTAATTTTATTTGTACTTTTATGTGTGGTGCTGGGGATCGAACCCAGTGCTTTATGCACGCTAAGAAAGCACTCTGCCACTGAGCCATAATCCCGGCCCTCGGATCAATCTTATTTTATTTAACTATTGAATTTTTTTTTTTACAATCTGTTTTTGTTTAGAGGCCAATTTTCAAGGGTTAGCTCTCAAATGCATTGGGAAAATCTCCTTCACAAAATCCTAAAAAGGATTTATATATGGAGGTGTTGGTAATAAATCTAATAGTCATCAAGGACAAGTGGCCACCTGAACCTTTGATTTCAGTGTCCACCATGGCTGCCAGACTTCACACATAGTATTTCCAAGTGTCTAGGCCTACCCTATGTTTAAATCATAATGTAAAAGTCTGATAGGCTCTATTTTAATTTCTAACAGGTCAAATCTAATAGAGTTTTTAATAAATATCTGCAGCGTTGCCTCCTGCCTGTGGAAATCTACCTCCACACAGCTATAAGATCTTTGTTTCCTGTCTGTTTTATGTATGTGTGCACACCTGTGTATTGTATTGTGCCTACAATATGTGTGCTTATGTCCATGTACATATCATACATATCATGTACATTGGCATATAGATAAATGAGCACTAAATCAACATTTAGAAGAAAAATGGATCCAAATATCTTTTTTAGTTCATGTGACTTAAAAAAAAGGGCTCAATTTAAAAATGGATGAGAATAAAGATGTCTTTAAAATTGCTAACTAATGGGGCTGGGGATATAGCTTAGTTGGTAGAGCATTTGCATTGCATATACAAGGCTGTGGGTTCAGTTCCCAGCACTACCAGTAAAATTGCTAACTCACAAGTTTTTCTAGGCGGTCAGATAATTAACAGAGTGTTAGTTTCTATGAAATGTCTACAACGTAACATCCATTGCTTTTAGGATTTTTCTTCAACAAGGAAGAGATGGATAGTACATTCACTATACTTGTCTAATATTGGTTTTTACAGTTAGAAATGAGTAAATTAGATTTATCATCAATGGGATTAATCTTTATAAATGTGTTTCTTAGAGACATCTGATAAATTTACAAAGTTAAAGTGCTAAAACATCAACGGCTAAATATAAAATTAAGCTAGGTACATTGGCACATGCCTGTAATTCCAGCAACTCAGGAGGCTGAGGCAGGAAAATCATGAGTTCAAAGCCAGCCTCAGCAAAATTGAGGCACTAAGCAACTCAGTTGAGACCCTGTTTCTAAATATAATACAAAATAGGGCTGGGGATGTGGCTCAGTGGTCAAGTACCCCTGAGTTCAATCCCTGGTACCAAAAAAAAAAAAAAATCAAAATCAAAATCAAGTACTCTTGACTTCTTAAATTCTATAAGGTAATATATTTAAACATTAAATGTGTTTTCATAAATTAGTAAATGGAAAATGGATTGCTTTGTTTCTGTGTCTTCACTAAAAACAAGGTTACTAAGAGTTAAGGTTCTAGCAAGTGTTAATTTGTACACAAACAGTATAAGAGGTTTCAGTTGGGTTTCAATTAAAGTACTATAAGAACATAAAAGTATTTCATCTTATTAAAATAATTTATCTAAATTAAAAAAATTTTATAAGGGTTGTTTCAGAATGAATTTTAAAAAGGGGTCAACAACTAGGAAATAGATATATGTTTTAATATGAAAGTTGAAGGAAAAAGAAATGTTTCTGGATGGTAAAGTAAAGAGTTGTAAAATGTCTAAGTAAGTTGCAAAAGGTTTATAGAGGGCAAATTTCAGAAAGTTAGTGTAAAACTTAGTTATATATATAAGCAGCACAATCAGTTAAAGTTATTCAAGGTTTTCCCCTAAGGTCAAATATTAAAACATTAATCTGTTCTTATC
>NW_026001582.1:0-2368 GCF_001458135.2 Marmota marmota marmota | reverse complement strand
AGGCAGTAGAAGTGGGAGCCAAACAAGAGTTTTACTCTTGCATGGGTTCAAATGTCATTGTCCTCCCATAGAAACTCAGCTTCATGTGGAAATAGCTGTCTCTGGGTTCATGGCAGGTTAAGAATAAGATGAACCCCTGATATCCTGTGTCAGTAAGTAAGAACATTCTTAAAGCATACCATAAAAATGCTAAAATAATACAGAAGACACCTTCGATAGGACTTTGAGTGAGTACTTTTGGGAAAACTGGGAAATCAAATCAAACAGCAATAAGAAACTTGCATTATTATTCACTGAATAAAATGAGTCTCTGATGATATAAATAAATATATTAAAAGTTGATAGAGAACAGAATATTCTCATAGTGTCAAGTATATCTACTCAAAATAATAATTACAAAGAGACACAGATTAATTTTACAGTGGAGAAGCCTGGCAGATAATATATTAATTAAGTGATCGGTGTTAACATCACCAATAATGGATTGAGTTGAAATCATGAATAACCTGAGGGACTCTAACAAAAAGAGCATCCGTCTTTACTAATTTTTGCTGAAGATGAATAACCTGTATTTAGCCAAAAGGACACATTGGGCAAAATATAAACTTAAGGACAGTCCATAAAAGATTTGGTCTACCATCTTCCAAACATTTAAGATAATAAAAGTTATAGAAAATTGAAGAAACTTTTAGAAAGAACTGTGGAAACTTAAAAGAGATAGGAGAATTCTCATTTGACTTTCCCAGTAACTTTCAAAATGCAAGGTGAATATTTTTATTCTCATTATGAGACCTGGTGGTCACAGAAATAATAGGACTTGACTAAATCAATAGACTACAAATCTAAAGTCTACAAAAAAAATGTAGCTAGGGAGAAATTTGGCAATTATGTATCTGTTCAGTTCTTGGAAAATACAGGGAATCAGTAATTACTAATTTTGAGTACTATTTTCAGTATGTCCCATGGAATAGTGCTTTCAAATATTTTAGGCATATAAATCATGCAGGGAGCTAATTAAAATGCCAGTTCTTATTTTGCATGTCTAAGGTGCAACCTAGAGTTTTAAATTTATAATGAGCTTCCAGGTAATTCTGATGCATCTGGTCTGCAAATCACATGTTGAATTGTAAGGTTCTTGACTAACATGAGACATGAGCAAAGTAGGATCATATTATGATCATATAAGTACTATACATAGGGTATTACACTTTATGGACATAATAATTTTGTTTATTATATTGAAAATGAAAATAAGGTTTATTTTTATATGTTTAATTCTGGGAGAAAATGATATGTTATTACTGCTTTTAAGCTAGATATCTGTAGACACTCAAAGTTGCTATGATAGGTGTATACAGGTTTTTAAATGCCAGTAAAATGAATCAATTCCTTTTAATGGCTGATCAAAGTTCTCAATCCACTCTTTCTTTCTCAGCAAATTCAATCTTGTAATCTCCAATTGGCTGGATGCATTATGGTTCATGTTTTGTCTGACCCTGAAACAGCAGAAATGGACATCTTCTAGAGAGGGCTATTAGATTAAATGAGCAATTAATTTCATTCCCTGTGCCAACTCCTGTGAAGTTTAGCCAAAAGGCTAAAGTGACACAGACTAAACATTTACCATAAAATAGAATTGACATGGAGACAAAAATCCTAGGAAATTTGTTATCTAGAAAGAACTATACTGCATTCAAGGAATAGCTTCCTCTACAATCTTTTTGATAACCAGCTGGCACCAGAAATGCCTTATAATAGGTGAAAATGTTTTGATCTAAGAGAATAAATCTTTGAGTTTGAACCAGTAAGTACATTACCATCTTATTTTCCAAAGATTTTTTTTTCCTTCTATGCACCTGTTTTCCCAGAAATTTCATTAAGAGGAAATTTTCTTCTCTTCTTACAACCCAGTTCTGCTCTAGAAATGTCACAATTTATAAACTGCCCACACAATTAAATCAAATTGCCACCAAAGATTTATAAGATGCATACACTAAGGGGGAATGAAAGCAAAACAACATTGGAAATTTGCTGTCTCCAGTCAAAATGAAGTTAAGTATACCTATCCAATATAAGACATTACAAGCCTAGGGATTCCACAAATCTAGACTTAGGTCACAGACAAACCATTTAGAATAATAACTCATAGGTCCTCTAATGGTTTAGACAAGAAGGTTTTATTAAGACATGTAATGTTACCAGTGAGAATAAAATTGGTATAAAAATCAAGTCCAGACCAAAAAAAAAAAAAAAAGATACAAAAAGAATAGAGCAGTAAGTTTATGCAATGATAAAAGGATAAGAGCAATTTGATTTAGCAAAACACATTCAGAGGTAGAATAATTATACATTTTCTATCAAGGCAACT
>NW_026001581.1:0-2368 GCF_001458135.2 Marmota marmota marmota | reverse complement strand
GGAAGGGCCTGGGTCCTGGGAATCATTGGAGGTGGGGGGCACAAGGGTCTGTGTCCTTGTGCCTGACTGGCAAGGGACACAGGCCTCTTTCCAGAGCCTGCAGGGAGGGACCCAGCCAGTGACCCCTTCCAGGCCGCTTTGCCCATCTCAGAGAGAAGCCAAGAATGTTCTTTTAAAGGTATCTTTTTAGTTCAGACACTACATGAAATAGTCACGAAGTGGTGTAGCAGGTCCTTCCCCAGAGCACTGCTCCCTCCCCGGCAGCCCCAGCCCTGGCCACCCCACACAGATCCAGACCTACCCGACAGGGGCTTCAGCTTTTGTCTTGTAGATCAGCTGCTGGGTAGTTGGTCCCAGGTGTTGATGGTTCCAGTGGGCCTGGGTCCCTGGGCCAGGCTGGCGGGGGGGTGACACCTGGGTCCTTGGCTTCCCAGGCTGGCAGGGATGACACCAGCTGCGTCCTCTCAGAGCAGAAGGTCTGCGCCTGTGCCCCCTGTGCCGGCGCCCTGCAGGATGAGGGAGGGCGCTCAGGGGACCCTTGAGATCCGAGCTGGGTTTGTAAAATGCTGGGCTTGGTCCCAGGGCGAAGGGGAGCAGGCACCTCAGAGCTTGAGCCGGGGAGTGAGAAAGGCCCACAGCAGGCCGGCAGGAGCGCGAGGCCGGGCAGCACCGAGCCAGTGGGGCCGCAGGCAGAGGACACCAGCCCGGCTCAGGCTTGGTGGGGTGAGTGGAATCTGTGAGCCCAGGAGACCAGCCCTGCTTTGGTGTCTGAGCAGTCGCAGGTGGGGGTCGCCTCCGGGGGCTGAAGTTACTGCCGGCCACACTCTTCTGGCACCAGGATATTCTCAGGCTGCTGGTAGGACCCTTCCTACCTTGGGGAGCCGGAAGTAGGGGCAAGGAGAGGGCTGTAGGGGAGAACCCAGTCGCTGTCCTAGCTGGGGGCAGGGCTGGCGATCTTTTTGAGCTTCAGGGTGACCCGGCCTCCCGCCTGTCCCTTCAACCACACTTTTGACTAAATAAGGCTAGGCGGAGGCTCTCTGAGCAGTCCCGTGGGGGAGGGAGAACATGCGTGCCCCCCACTGGCCTGGCATGGCCCCAGGGCCCTGGTGGCTCTACAGTGGGCATCCCAAGGTGACCTCCGCTTCCTTCCTACCTCTGAAGAGTCCGAGCTGCGCGTTTGAGTGCGGTGGGTGGCTCCTCCAACAGGCACTTCTTTCTGCCAGGGCAGAAAGCAGAGGGTGGGTCTCCAAATGCACCACTGATGTGACTGTCCCCCAAGCATCCCCCAAAAGGAAGAAAGCCCACCTCTGAAATGGAGTTTCACCCCAGAGCCTTGCCTATTCCCAACTTGGGAAGCAGGCCTGAGGAATGGTGGAAAGCCCCTAGCGGAGCCAAAGGGAGCCCTGGGTTTGTCCTTAATAGAGACCCTCAGCAAGGATTTGAAATCCAGGCTGGTCTTGCAGGGATTGGGGAGTGCAAAGAGACTTTTTAAAAAATGCTCCCCATCCCCAAATTTACAAGTCTGTCTAGAGTGGGGAACTCTCCCGCATGCAGCACCGGGCATGCTCCTGTCTATAGGCACACCCGTGACAGGCCAGAAGGCCTGGGACGGGAGACAGCAGGAGGCTGGTGGGAAGGGGAAGGGGGGCAGTGGTGGGTGGGGGGAGACAGGCCAGATGTTCCTGGAATGGGACACAGGGGTGATTGATGTGGACTGGAATCTGAAAGGGGAACATTCCCCACGTGCCTCGTGCTCTGCGTGGAAATGGGCTGCCTTTCTTGGGGGTGGGGGCCTCCCTGTCTTGCCAAGCTTATGTGAAGATGCCTAGGCCCTGCCTGGGTCCCCACACCAGTCCGGTGTCATTGACCCCTGCCTCCCCCGAGTGTCAGGCTTGGGGATGCCCCCCTCTCTATTCCGGGTCTTTCAGCAGGGTGACAGTAGGGAGGAGAAATGCCTGCTGTTCTGGCACCCAGGATTCCTACATCCTGCTGCCCCCAGCAGTGCACCCACTCTGGCACCCCCACCAACAAGCCCCGCTAGGGTCTCTGCCCCTCACTTCCAACATGGCCCAGTGCTGAGGGGGTGGCCTTGTTCCCAGCAGCACCATGTACCTGCCTGTGGGTTCAATATTTGCCTGTAAGGAGCTGGACTCTTCCCAGCCGGGGTGAGAGGCTTGTGAAAATTCTCTTTGAGAAAACGAAAGGAGAGCTCTAGCTCTCCCAGCCACCGTACAGTTCTGCGCCCCCCTGCTCTTCCCCCCATTTTCTCCTTTGCTTCCCCGTTTTCTCTCCTCTTTCTCGTTGCCCAAACAAAGCTGGTTTCGCCCTGGTTTGGGGGCTGGCGAAGGCCGAACGGCGCGCGCGGAGC
>NW_026001580.1:0-2368 GCF_001458135.2 Marmota marmota marmota | reverse complement strand
CCCCCCCCCCCCCCTTAAGTACAGAGTCCTTTTCTGTCTTTGATGCTCAGCAATTTCCCTGGAAACACTTTATGGTGCTATCTTTATTAGCCTCAGAAAAAGGAGAGTATTTTCAGTCTAGACTCGTGAGCATTCCTTACTTAACAAGGCTACTTATTGAAAATCACAAAACATAAGAAAAAGCTGCAGACTGACTCCTGGTCTCCCAAGGATCAGGCTGTTCCAAGGCAAGGACTTGCGAGGCAGAGGAGTATCTGCTTGGAGCAGAGCAGAGAGGCCCACCTAGGGCACTGCTGTCACAGTGGTTTGTGTGACACTCTTTCAGGGCAAGGGTACGTCACACCCTGGGGTCCAGGGATCACAGAAATAAGCAAGGGAAGAAACATTGTGACCTTCTCTACCGTGGTGCTGCCCACTGGGCAAGAGGATCTTAACCCAACTTAGACTTAAAGGTGCAACTCTGTGAAAGCCCGCCCCCGCTGGTGACCTCTCTTGGTTCATCCTCCACCCCAAGTGCCTATAATTTAATTTTGAGAAGCTTTAATCATCTGGCTGCTTATGCCGCCCCCTCACAACTTCCCAGCCTGGCTGTGGTCAGGCTAGCCACCCCAAAGGCCTTCTCTTTCACTCCTCTGGCTTTCCTGGGACATAATCTTCTGTTCAGTCCTGTTTTATTGATAAAGAAACTGAGGCTCACAGAGGTGACATAGCTTCCCTGTGTCTATTTAACTTGGACAGTGGCCGAGCCAACATCCTCTAACTTACAATCCAGTGACTCTTCCATGTTCCTTTGAGATAACTGGTTCTGGATCTTGGAACTACTTTGGCGTGGAGGACATCCTTGGATGACCCACGCTTGTCCGCCTGGCTTACTCATCAATTCCTGGAGCACTGTCGAGGCAAGGTGCAGCACTGTGAGGCACCAGGCCAGGACTCGTCCAGATGGTGGGGAGGGAAAGAGGTGAGCATGCGTGCTAGGAAGACCTCAGGTTGCTGCTGGCAGGCATTGTGTTAAGCACTTTTTCTGCTTTGTCAGCCCTATGGGGTACAGATTGTGCCCATTTTCCAGATGACGGAAATGAGTCTCCAAGAAAACAAGGATCCAGCACCTGAGAATGAAGTAGGATTCATAAGTCTGTCAAGAATTCAGATTTGAGGTAAGACATGTCATGGATGTGCCACAGAGGATAGTCACAATGAAAGTGAAAATGGCCGAACCCCCAACTGCTATCTCACTAGCTCCCCAGGGGCACTCTCTGGATGATGCCTGTGGTAGCCACAAAAGCAGAACAGCCCCAGAGGCTGGAGCTGACTCACTCCCAGAACATCACACTGATTTTACTTTCTGAGAAACCAGTACAACGGCTTGCTGGTGAGCAGGGGGGGCACTTCACTAACTTGACTTAAGTCCCAGAATCACCTGAGGTTCTTAAAAGTACAGCTCACCTGGGCCTCACTCCAGCTTGAAGATGTGATCTGGTTTTGTAAGACGCTCCTCAGGAATGGGTCCCACAGCCAAGGGCAGGATTTCACAAGAACACCTTATGCTACTCTTGTTATCAGACACACAGCAAAGCTGCAGAGCTGAGTGGTCATGGGAAGGGACATAAAAGGGACATGTGGGACATTCCCATCAAAGAGCCGTGGTTATGGATCTATTTATATCATCTCAGCCTTAGTTTTTCATCTGAATAATGGGCACGGCAATCCCCATTATCTGTGGTTTTGCTTTCTGTGGTGTCAATTGCCTGAGGTCAACCATGGTCCACAAATATTGAGTGAAAAATTCAATAATAAACAAGTCATAAGTCTTAAATAATAGTTTATAACTTAAATCACTATAATTGTTCTATTTTTATCAGTTATTGTTAATATCTCACTGTGCCTAATTTATAAACCAGCAGAGATATGTATGTTATAGTTTGGATATGAGGTGCCCCCCGCCCCCCACAAAAGCTCATGTGTTAATGCAGGAATGTTCAGAGGTGAAGTAACTGGATTGGGAGAATTATAACCTCATCACTGGATTAATCCATTTGATGGATTAATAATTTGAATGGATTGCTGGATGGTAACTTTAGGGAAGTAGAGCTTAGCTGGAGGAAGTAGGTCACTGGGGGTGTGGCCTGGACTATATTTCTGATTCTATTTCCTGGTTGCCATGAACTGAGCAGCTTTCTTTTGCCATGCTCTTCCATGTCAGCCAGCCACGGACTAAGACCTCTGAAACCATGAGCCCAAATCTTTTTCCTCCTTTATGTTGTTCTTGTCAGGTATTTTGGTGACAGCGACACAAAGCCGACTGACTACACAGCATGTCACAGATTAAAAAAAAACAACATATATATATATATATATATATATATAT
>NW_026001579.1:0-2368 GCF_001458135.2 Marmota marmota marmota | reverse complement strand
AAAAAAAAAAAAAAAAAAAAAAAAAGGGCTGGGGATATATCTCAGTTGGCAGAGTGCTTGCCTTATATGAACAAGGCCCTGGGTTCAATCCCCAACACCATAAAAAAAATTAAAAAAAAAAAGCAAAAAACCTTGTTCTTGCTCCCTCATCACCTCACTTTGTCAGCTTCTCCCCATCAAATTGTACCTCATAGGAAAGGACTGCTTTTCTTTGCTTCTCTTTTATTCTCTTTCTTTTCCTTTTCTTTTTTGGGGGCTGGGGTGTAGCTTAATGCTAGAGCACTTATCTAGCATATACAAAGCCCTGTGTCAAATCCTCAGTCACACACACACACACACAAACACACACAGAGTCAGTCTGTTTCTTCTTTCTACTACTGAGTTACATCCCCCAGCTCTGTATTTTTATTTTGAGAAAGGGTATAGCTAAGTTGCTGAGGCTGGCTCGACCTTGCAATTCTCCTGTTTCAGACTCTCAAATCGCTAGGATTGAAGGCTCGCGCCACCTCACCAAATGTTTTGTTTGTTCCTTCCTTTTTCTTCTCTTGAGATGGGGCCTCACGTTCTATGTTGCTCAGGCTGGTCTCAAATTCCTCCTGAGTAGCTGGGACTACAGGTGTACACTGCTGTACCCAGCTAAATATTCCTTGTACTTATTCAGTGGCTCCCCTAGGCTCATCACAATACCCAAGACACAGAAGAGTAATAAATGGTTTCCAAATGTTAAACCTACAGAAGTGCAAACCTGAGCCTTTCTAAAGAAACCCAGCACATAGCAAGTATACATTTTTTGTTCAATGAATGACATCTTACCCTAAAAGACTTCTAGAATTTTCTAGAAGTCTTAAGGGGATAGAAATTTGCTTAGGCAGCTAGGCTAAGTTGAATAGCTTATGGCCCATCATTATGACCAGTTCAACAAATATTTACTGAGTCTATTCCATATCATGCACAGATTTTAGCTCCCTGATATAAAAGGAGCAATACTTGCTCTTCAGGGACAAGAAAAGGAAAAGAGGTGTATGACACTGTTATATCTTAGAGGAAGAAAGGAATTTATGAGATATTATAGCACACAATCTGAACTTCTGAAAATTTACAATTCAAAACTAGAAGAAGGGGCTGGGGTTGTGGCTCAGTAGTAGAGCACTTGCCTAGCATGGTGAGGCACTAGGTTCCATCCCCAGTATCACATTAAAAATAAATAAAAACCAATCAAATAAACAAACAAACAAACAAAACAAAAAACTAGGAAGATAAAAGCAAGAATCAAAAACTAGTTTAGCTGGATGTCTGCAACAGAACTAAACCAATTAATTCTTAAGTCTAGAAAAGGTTAAAAAGGGCTATGATGAGGCATACTGATCCTAGAATAACTGAACTTACAGATATTTTCAAAACTTGAGTCACAAAAATGTAGAACAAATTAAAACAACAGCAGGTAACATTTATAGGCCATTCATTAACTGTCAAACACTGTCATGTTATTATTATATATTTAGTTTAAATTATCTTCTCTGATAAAATCTTAGGTTAAAGAAGCAGCCAGAATATTCTTTTTGCATTATAAGGTGTAAAAGGGCTCAGGAGTAAAATATGAGTTCTTAATTGAGGAAAGTTTATTAGATCAAGACCTTAAGCTGGACCCAGTGGCTGAGAAGAGGATCATGAGTTTGAGGCCAGACTTGGTAATTTAGCAAGACTCTGTTTCAACAAAAAGAGAATTTTGTAGAAGGGACTCAATCTTAGGGTAAAAGGTTGAAATCAGAAGCATCAATTTACCTAAGCTGTTATTTAAATGTAAGTGTATTTTTAGAGAAATAATTCCCATAAGCTTGCTACACGCTAAATACTAGTGGGTTTTTAAAAATCAAGTGGTAGATGGACACAAGACCTTTATTTTATTTATTTTTATGTGGTGCTTAGGATCAAACCCAGTGCCTCACACATGATAGGCAAGCGCTCTACCACTGAGCCACAACCCCAGCTCAATACTGGTGTTTTTAAAAATTAAAATTAAAATATATATGAAATTTAAATCCTGGAGATGGTCTTATAACTCAGTGGTTCAGTGCTTGCCTAATCTGTGCCAGGTCTTGAGTTTGATACCCAACACCACACACACAAAAATAAATAAAAAATAAATTCCAGGGCCGGGGATATAGCTCAGTTGATAGAGTGTTTGTGTTGTTATGACCAAAACCCTGGGTTCAATCCCCAACACCACAAAATAAATAAACATAAAAATAAAAATAAATTCCAGGTGAAATTTATCACTAGAAAAAGGTGTTTAAAACTTTAAAAAATATGGGGCTGGGGATGTGGCTCAAGCGGTAGCGCGCTCGCCTGGCATGCATGCAGCCAGGGA
>NW_026001578.1:0-2368 GCF_001458135.2 Marmota marmota marmota | reverse complement strand
CTTGCTTCGATTTCAGAGGAATGGAAACCTTCCTTTATTAAGTATCCTGAGTGCCACCACGAAGCAAACTGGGACTGAGGCCACAGGGCTGAGCCTGCCTGTGCAGAGACCAGTGTGGTGAGCTGCTGACCAAGGAGCACAATGGAGAAAACAAAGGACACAGGCACACCTGTGGAGATGACTCCTACGGATGGGGGAATCAGAGGGCCAAAGCCTGACAGGTGAGTAGAAACTGGCAGATCGGGGAGCAGAGTGGAGCACAGGCCAGAAGTTCATGAGGCTGGCTCTTTTGCCAGAAGCATTTGGGTCGGGTTATTCAGAGAAGAGACTGAGAGGCCCGTGATCAGCGTTCCAGAGTATGCACTGCAGGGCTGGGTGGCTATGTGATCGGGAGCATAGACTTGACTTCTGTGTGCTTTGATGTCTGCCATCTATAAAATGTGAATTAAAATGTGAGGTTTTTCAGTCTTCACACAGTATGTTATGAAGTTGAATGAATTTGCAGTGCTTGGAAAGAATGCTAACAGGTGGCAAACACCATGCCAACGCCCAACCAGTACTCTGAGACTACAACGTGAAATACCAGGGAGGAAGAGAAGGCAAGGAGGTGACAGATGAGTTTACACAGTACCTTGGGACCCAGGTTTAAGAGAATTAGTGAACCGTTCTGCAAAGGATTATTCAGGTTGCAGTTGGACATTAGGTTTGAAAACAGAATGCAAGACAGGAAAGAAGAGAATGACTATCACAGGGACTGAGGTAGGAGATGACACTGAGCTGCTCCAGGATGGCCGCAGGGGTTTGCAGAGAACACATGTAGGACTGCCTGTGGTAGGTGGTGGGACATAAGAGACAAAGAGCCAAAAATGAATGGCTCAACCAATAGGGTAAAGAGGAGCATCCTGGGGTAAAGGAAAACACCCAATGAGCAGAAAACAGGTGCAGAACATACAAACCAGAAATCCACAGTAGGCAGTCTGATAGTAAACATGCAGCTCAGGTAAGAGATCTCAGCTGATCACAGATTTGGAAACCATTGGGATTTTACCAACTAAAACCATAGGAGATGAAATCACTCCAGGAACAGAGCACAGAGTGAGAAAGGTGGCCATGCCCACTGATGATGCTTTCTCCTACTGTATGATGACAGGTGTGCTCAGGGTTCAGAGGTCTGAACATCTTGAAGAGTCTGAGCCCTGGTTCTCAGGCACAGACTGAGCCCTTTGTGCAGCCTTGACGATGTAGCTCTAAGATCCATTCTTAACAATAACAGAGAACACATGCAAGTTATGGGAACCCATTCTTTAAAAATCCCCTCCACATTCTGTTACATTTCTGCCCAGGTAAAGAAGAGATTCATGAGGTGGCAGGGATGCTAACGGGCTTACAGGTTAGTATTAGAGAGCACAATAAAAATCAAGGCTGCTCTAGGAGACTTGGATTCAAATCTAATGATTTGACTGTATGACTTTGCTAAGTCAACCTCAGGAAGACCATTTCTGGCCTACAAAATGGGCAGGAGAAAAATCTATTCATACCTGTAAGGGAGGAGTAGGACTGAGAGGTGAGAACTTTTCACCTTTTACTCTAAACTCTTGTATATTGTTTCAAGTTCTTACAAGTATCTCCTTTTATGATTCAAGAGGCTTATCCCATCTTATCTCATAAAATTTTAGTAATTTAAAAGGTGCTACATACAGGCTGGGTGTGTGGCTCAGTGGTAGAGCACTTGCCTAATATGTGCAAGGCCCTGGGTTTGACACCCAGCAAAAAACACACACACACACACACACACACACACACACACACACACACACACGTGTACTATGAGAATATATAAAAGAATATGTGACTTATTTAGTAGACCCCAGTAGAACTACACTTAATTTTTAGCCACATAACAAAATGAGGTGGCTAGCTGAAATTTTATGATAAAGCACAATGTATAAATACTGCAGTTTGGATCAGGCATGTCCCCCCAGTGCTAATGAGTTTAAGAACTGATCCCCAGTGCCAATGTTCAAGAGGTGGGGCTTTGGGGAAGTGACTGGCTCATGAGGACTCTGACCTCATTGGTGGATTGATCCAGGGATAACTGAATGCAAGGTTGTGGACGCTAGGCAGGTAGGCCTGTGTGGAGGAAGTAGGTTACTGGGGACTATATTTTTCCCTTGGGAACTATATTTTGTTCCTGGCCCCTCCTCTCTCTATCCCTTCCCTCCCCCACCCTCTCTCTCCATCTTGGCTACCATGAGGTGAAGCAGCTTTCCTCCGTATGATATTCTCACTCATCTCAGTTCCAAAGCAATGGAACCAGCCAACCATGGACTGGTACTTCTGAAACCATAAGCCAAAATAAATCTTTCTT
>NW_026001577.1:0-2368 GCF_001458135.2 Marmota marmota marmota | reverse complement strand
AAAAAAAACAAGCCATAGACCTAACCCTATCCCTTAATAAAAAATAAGCCCCAAACCTACACTTAGCCATAACTCTAGTAATAATTCGAATTTTAAGCCAAACCCTAAAACTAACCCTGACCCTGACTCTGACCTTAACACTAACCCTAGATCTAAACATCACCTTAACCCTATAACTAAACCTAACAATAGACCTAGCCCTAACCCTAACCCTAAAATTAGCCCTAATCACAACCAAGGTACTTATATTACCCGTTACCCTAAACCTAGCCTTATTCCGAGGACTATATCTAGATTTACCCCTAACACTAACCTTATCACTAATCATAACTATAACCCTAGCTGTAACCCTAGATTTAACCCTAAACCGACCCCTAAGCCTAACCCTATCAATAATCATAACAATAACCCTAGCCATACCCCTATCTCTAACCCTATCCATTGCCCTAACCATAACCTTAACCCTAATGCTAAAACTGGGCCTAAACCTAACCGTATCCCTAATCGTAACCCTATCCATTACCCTAAACCTAACCTGAAAACTAAACCTAACACTATTTTTACCCTAATCTTAACTCTAATGCTAATTTGAGCCCTAACATTAAACCTTAACCTATCCAAAACACTAATCGCAACTCTGATCCTAAGAGTATGCTTAGCTGTAAACCTGACCCTAAACCTAAACCTAACCCTTATATTAGATGTAGCCATAAACCTAAACCTAAAACTATTTTTAACTCTAACACTAGACCTGAAATTAGCCCTAGCTCTAATCATAGCCCTAAACCTAGGCTTAATCCTAGCCTGAAACATAACCCGAGCCCTAAACCTAATTCTATTTATTCCTCACTCTAGCCCTAAACCTACGTATAACCTCATGCTATACCCAAAAACTAACCATAAGCCTAAATATAACCCTAACCCACACCTTAAAGCTAGGCCTAACACAAAGCCTAGTGCTAATCCTAGCCTTTATTTAATCCTATCCTTACCCTAAACCTAGCAATAAGACTAACTCTAACTCTTGCCCTAGCCCTAGCTCTAGTTCAATCCTTAGCCTTAATCCTAATCCTAGATCTAAGCCTAGGTCTAAATCTAAACCTAACTCTAAATTTAACTGTAACAATAAGCCTAAACCAAACCCTAACACTACCCCTAATCATAATTCTGATCCTAAAATGTGCCCTATCCCTAGCCCTAGGCATAAACCAAAACCAAGCCCTAACCCTAATTCTAACCCTTAATCTAAATCAAACCCTAAACCTACAACTAATTCTAAAACTAACTCTAAATCTAACCCTGACCCTGACACTTACCCTTACAGTAATCCTAGCTCTAAACATCACCCTAACCTAAAATTAACCCTAACACTCTGTCTAGCCTTAACCTAACCCTAAATCTAGCCTTAATCATAACCCTAGTTCATACTTTAGTCATTGCCCTAATTGTAGCCCAAACGTAACACAAATTCTACCCCTAATCCGAGCCCTAACCCTAGCTTTAACCATAATACTAGCCGTAACCCTAACCCTAACACTATCCCTAACCCTAACTCTAACCCTATTCCTTACACTAATCCAAACCCTAAACCAAATGCTAACCCTAGTCCTAATCCTAATCCATAGCGTAACTTAAACTCTAACCATAATACTAGTATTAACCCTAGCCCTTGTTCTACCTCTAAACCTAACCTTGACCTTAATCTGACAAAACAGTAAACCAAGGTCTAAACCTAACCCTAAACCTAAACCAAAACCTAACACTAGCCCTACTGGCAACACTATACCTATACCTAAGTCTAACACTAGACCTAGACCCAAAGCTAATGTTAACTATAGCTGTTAACTCTAGCCCTAGACCTAAACAAAAATGTAGCACTAGCACTAACAATAACCCTTTACCTAAACTGAACACTTACCCTACACCTAGACCTAAACCTAGTCCTATTTCTGGCTCTAACCCTAACGCTAAACCTATCCCCAAAACTGACCCTAATTCTAACACTGAATCTAGCTTTAAGCATGACACTAACTCAAAACCTACACCTAACACTAGACCTAGCAATAACCCTAACACTAAAACTAGCCTTAAACATAACCCTAGCTCTTACATTAACCATAGTCCTAACCCTAGCCCTAAACCTAACATAAAACCTAGACCTAATCCTAGGCCTAAACATAGCTATAAGCATAACACTTAGCCTAACTCTAGACAAAACCTCACCCTAACCTAAGCCTTGCCTTAGACTTAACCCTAGCTGAAAGCCTAAGCTTTACACTAGACATAACCCTAGCTCTATCCTAAACCCTATCCCTAACCCTATTCCTAATCCTAACATTAAACCTAGCCTGAACTTTAGCTCTAACCA
>NW_026001576.1:0-9096 GCF_001458135.2 Marmota marmota marmota | reverse complement strand
CCAAACAGGGTTGGTGCTCGCTGCTTAAAACTGCACACACTCAATCAGTTCTATGTGGGCACTCTGGTTTCTTCCTTGTGAAAGTTTCCCAAAGCTGAAGCATGCAAAAACATCTTTATCCAAAAGTACTGTAGGAGATAACAGGGAAATATACATGTACTGAACTACCTCCCCAAATTATTTGGTCAGATTTCTTTGATACTCTCTAATCCTAACAGAAACACTAGCCCTAATCTGAGTCCTAACCCTACATGTAAACCTAACCCTAATCCTAGCCCTAAACCTAGCTCTAACTTTATCACTTACCCTAAGCCAAACCCTATCCATAATGCTAACCTTAGTCCTAATCCTAATCCACAGCCTAATCCAAACCCTAACCCTACTACTCATTTTAACCCTAGCCCTCATTCTAGCTCTAACCCTAACTCAAATCATCACCCTAATACAAACCCTCAGTCTAAATCTGATCCTAATCTTAAACCAGACCCTAAAACTAGCTCTACCAGTAAACTTATAACTAAACCTAAGCCTAACACTAGCCCTAGACCTAAGCCTAATCAGCAATATAGCCATAATTCTAGACCTAGTCCTAAAAAACCTGAGCAGTAGCCCTAACGTAATCCTTAACCTAAAGCAAACACTAACCCTATCCCTAGACCTAAACCTAGTCCTAATTCTGGCTTTCACCCTAAATATAACTCTAACCTGAACACTGACCTTAACACTATAACCAAACCTAGCTCTAAACCTGAACCTAACCCAAAACCTAAAACTAACTCTAGATATAACCATAACCCTAACCCTAAAACTAGCTCTAATCAGAACCCTAGATCTAACATTAATCATAGCCTTATCCCTGGGCCTAAACCTCACACAAAACCAGCACTATTCTGAGGCCTAATCCAACCCTAAAAATAACCATAATCTTAAATGTAGCCCTAACGGTAACCATCGTCTTCGACATAACAATAGCTCAAAGCCTAACCCTTAGCCTAAACAAAACCCTAGGCCTATTCATAAACATAAACCTAACCCTAGCCCTAAACCTGAACTTAACCTTAGTACTAACCCTAGCTCTAAACCTAACATTACCCTAACCCTAAACCTAACCCTAAGGTTAATAATAACCCTAGCCCTAAACCCAACCCTATCCATAACCCTAATCTTACACCTAATCCTCGACTTAACCCTAAACCTAACCCTTGCCCTAAACTTAACCTTAAAGCATACCATAAATAAAAATTAAACCTATCCCTGAACCTGAATTTTACCATAACTTAAACTTAACCCTAAACCTAATCTTACATCTAATCCAATACATTACTCTAAAACTAGCCCTAACCCTAATGAAAACCCCAGCCCTAACCCCAACCCTAACCCTAATCATAACCATAACCCTACCTAGAACTAACACTAAACCTAACACTCCCCCTAGCCCTATCCATAGCTTAAACCCTAACCATTTCATTAACCCTAACCCGAGTCTTGCCCTAATCATAACCCTAACAAGAGCCCTAACCCTAATTTTAAACCTAGCTCTAATCCTAGCCCTATTATAGCCCTTATCCTAACCATAACTCTTACCCTAAAATTAAGATTAACTATAATTTTCACACAAGTCCTATCCCTATTCTAACCCTATACCTCACCGTAACCCTAACCCTAGTCATAAACCTTGCCTTAGCACTAATTCTAGATCAAAACCTATCTCTAAAACTAACCCTATCCCTTACCATAACGCTAACCCAAGCCCTAACCCTAGTCATAATCCTTAGCCCTAGCATTAACCTATCTCTAAAACTAACCCTAACCTGAGACCTCAGCCTAACCCTGAAATTAGCTCTAACCATAATGCTATTCCTAATATTAGCCCTAACCCTAGCCCTAGCTCTAAAACAAAACTGAACCATACCCCTAACACTAACCCTTACCCTAGGCCAAAACCTAACCCTACACCAGCCCTAACGCTAACCCTAATTTGAAACCTAACCCTAACCCTCAACGTAACCATGACCCTGACTCAAATCCAAACACTAAGCCTAGCTCTAAACATCACCCCAACCTTAAACCTAACGCTAACACTAGGCCTAGCCCTAAACTTAACCCTAAAACTAACTTTAATCATAACCCTATTTCTTAAAATAGCCATAACCATAACACTAGCTCTAAACCTAATACAAAATAAGCCTAAATCCAAGTCCTAAAACGAGCTTTAACCATAAACCTAACTGTAACCCTAGTCCTAACCTTAGCTCTAACCCTATCGCTTAACCAGATCCAAACCCTCACCCTAATGCTAACAGTATTCTTAGCACTAATCCTTAGCCTAATAAAAACCTAACTCTATAAATAGCCTAACCCTAGCCTTCATTCTAGATCTAACCATAACCTGAACCCTAACCCTATCTGTGACCATTATTCTGCCCCTAACAATAATCTTAGCTCTAAATGTATACCTAACCCTAAACCGAACCCTAACACTAGCCCTACAGGTAATCCTACACCTAAACCTAACCCTAACACTAGCCCTAGACCTAAATCTAATCCCAAATCTAGCCATAACTATAGCTCTAGACCTAAAGACAAACTAGACCTAGCCTTAACAATAACGTTTAACCTAACCCAAACTCTAACTCTACCTGTAGACCTAACCCTAGTCCTAATTCTGCCTTTAACACTAATCATTCCCATACTTGAACTCTGTTCTTAACACTACCACTAACCCTAGCTCTAAACTTCACCCTAACCCTAAAACTAAACCTGAAACTACATCTAGCCCTAACATTAACCATAAAACTAGTCTTAATCATTCCACTAGTTCTTACATTAGCCATAGATCTAACCTATCACAAAACCTAACACTAATCCAAGCCCTACCTTAGCATTAAACCTAAAGCTAACCTTAACAATAACCCTAGCCCTAACTATAACCCTAAACCTAACCCTAGACCTAATCCTAACCATAACCCTAGCCCTAATCCTAGCTTTAACCCTATTCATTACCCTAAGATAACTATAATCCTTATGTTAACCCTAGGCAGAAACCTAATCCTAGCACTAGCCTTAATCCTATCTACTAACCTAAACCTAACCTGAACCCTAAATCTAACTGTGTCCTTAACCAATCCCTCAATATAAGACTAATTTGACCCCTAAACCTAAACCTTAAGCAATCCCAACCCTAAACTTCACCCAGACTCTAATAATAACCATAGCTCTAAACCGGACCCTAACAAGAAACCTAAACTTTACAATAGACCTAGCCATAAACCTAACCCTAAAACTATCCCTAACCGTACCGTAGACCTGACATTAGCCCTAGCTCTAATCTAGCCCTAACCTTAATGCAAAACTTAGCCCACATCCTACCAAGAAACCTCATCTTAATCATAACACTCACCCTAACCATAACCATAATTTTCAGCCTAGTCCTAAAACTAGCTATATTGCCATCCCATATCCTAAACCTAACCTAACCCTAAACCTAACAGTAAACCTAGCCCTAACCCTAGGCCTAAACCTACCACTAACCCTAGCCCTAATCCAAGCCCTAATTTAGCCTTATCCCTAACCCTAACCCTAGGCCTAAGACTAACTCTAACTTTCACACTAACCCTATACCTAGTTGTAACCTTATCCCTTATCATTACCATATACCTAGCCCTAAATGTAGCCCTACACTAGATCTATACTTAGCTCTATCACAAAACCTAGATCTAAATCTTACTCTAAATTTAACCCTAACCCTAAGTCTAAACCTATCCATAACTCTACTCTTATCCCTAATCCTTAACCTAAGCCTTAATCTCACACTTACACTAGCCCTAACCCTAAGACTAATCATAAAACTAGCCCTAACGCTCCCCCTAGCCCTAAAACAAAACCAAGTCATAGCCCTAACCTTAACCCTTAACCTAAAACAAATCCTAACCCTATTGCTAGCACTAACCCTATCCTGAATTATAGTCTAACCCTAACCCGAAAAATAACCCTGACCCTGACTCTGACCCTAGCACTAACCCTGGATCTAAACATCATCATCACCATAAACCTAACCTTAGCACTAGACCTAGAGCTAACTATAAACCTATAACTAGCTATAATCATAAACCTACTTCATACATTAATGGTAGCCTTAACCCTATCCCTAACCTAACCCAAAACCTAGCCTTAATCTTAGTCCTAAATCTAACTTTAACCCTAAACGTAAACCTAACCCTAACTGAAACACTAGCACTAATCTTATATATAACCCTAGCCCTAACCTTAGGGCTAACCCTATCAATTACCCTAACGATAACCCTAACCCTTCTGATAACCCTAGGCCTAATCCTAACCCTATACATTACACTAAACCAAACCTAAACCCTAAATCTAACCCTGTCATTACCCTAACTATAAATCTAACACTAATTTGAGCCCTGCACCTAAACACTAACATAACCCAAACCCTAATCCTGAACCTGATTCTAAAAATAACCCTAGATCTAAACCTGACCCTAACCAAAAACATAACCCTTTACACTGGACCAAGCTATAAACCTAACACTAATTCTATCCCTTACTGTAAACCAAGACCTGACATTAGCCATAGCCCTAATACTATCCCTAATCCTAAAACAAATCCTAGTGCTCATCATAGCCCTAAACATAGCCTTAATCATAACCCTAAACCTAACCCTAGTTTTAACCCTAATACTAACACTCGCCCTTGCACTAAGCCTAGCTATAACCACATCCCTTACCCTAAATTAAACACTAAATCTATCCCTAACCCTAATGGCAACCCTTGCCTTATCGTTAGCCCTAGCACTAACCCTAGATCAAAATCTAACTCTAAATCTAACCCTAGCTTGATGCCTAAGCCCAATCCTAAAACTAGCCCTAACCCTAGCCTTAACATTAACCCTAGCCGTATTTAGCTCTATCCATAAACCTAACCCTAACCTTAGCCGTAAGACTAACTCTCTCATACAGGCCCTATCACTCCTTCTAACCCTATCCCTTATCATCAACCTAACCCTAGCACTAACTCTAGTGCTCACCCTTTCCCAATACTTATCCCTAGCACTAACATTAGGCAAAACGTAACTCTAAAACTAGCCTTAACCCGAAGCCTAAGCCTAATAATAGCCCTAGCTCTAAACTTGACCATAACCCAACACCTAACCCTTAGCCTAGACTTATCCATAAACCTAAACCTAAAACTATCTTTAACCATAATTCTGGACCTGAAATTAGCCCTAGCCCTAATCCTAGACCTAACCCTATAAACACACCTAGCCCTCATTCTTGTCCTAAACCTAGCCTTAATCATAACCCAATTTCTAGCCCTACACCTAACCCCAATTCTAACCCTCACCCTACCTCTAAACCTAGCTATAATGTCATCCCTTACCCTAAATTTAAACCAAACCCTAGGCCTAAACCTACACTAACAGTAGCCCTAATCTTAGCACTAATTAACCCTATCCATAACCCTAACCCTAATCCTAGCCCAAAGACTAACTCTAACTCTAACACTTACCCTAACCCTAGTCCTAACCCTATCCCTTACTAGAACCCTAATCCTAGCCGTAACCTTTGGTCTAACCCTAGCTCTATTCATGGCCCTGGCTATAACCCTAGATCTAACCCTAACTCTAAATCTAACACTAAACCTAAACCTAACACTAGCCCTAATGCTAATGCTAATCCTAAACTAGCCCTAACACTAGCCCTAGCCCTAAAACAAAACCGAGCCATAGCTGTAACCCAAACCCTTGTCCTAAACCAAACCCTAATCCTACACCTAACCCTAACCTTATCCTAATTCTAGTCCTAATTCTAACCCGAAATCTAACCCTGACCCTGACCCTGACTCTTACCCTAACACTAACCCTGGCTCTAAACATCATCATCACCCTAAACCTCAACCTAACACTAGACGTAGCCCTAACCCTAACCCTATAACTAGTGCTAATCATAACCCTACTTCATACATTAGCCATAGACTAGCATTACCTAACCCAAAACCTAGCTTTAAACCGAGTAGTAAACCTAGCTTTAACCCTAAACTTAAACCTAAGCCTACCCAAACCTAGCCTTAATCCTATACATAACCGTAGCCCTAACCTTAGGTCTAAACCTATCCATTACCCTAACAATAACCCTAACTCTTAAGCTAACCCTAGGCCTAACCCTAACCCTATCCATTACACTAAACCAAACCTAAACCCTAAAACTAACCCTCTCATTACCGTAAACAGAAACCCTAAAATAACCCAAACCCTAAACCTGACCCTCACCCTAAATATAACCCTAGATATAAACCTGAATCTTACCCTAAACCTAATCCTTACACTGGACGAAGCCATAACCCTAACACTAAATCTAGCCCTAACTATAACCCTAGACCTGACATTAGCCCTAGCCATAATACTAACTCTAACCCTAACGCAAACCCTCATCCTAGGCATAAAGCTAGCCTTAATCATAACCCTAACCCTAACTCTTGCCCTAACCCTATTTTACTAACCCTTGCCATAGCCCTAAACCTAGCCAAAAGCACATCACATCACTTACCCTAATCATAAGCCTAACTCTAACCCTCACCCTTTTCATCACAATTGCCCTATCCTTAGCCCTAGCTTTAACGCTAGATCGAAACCTAACTTTAAATCTAACTCTAACTCGATGCCTAAGCCTAATAGTAGCCCTAACCCTGATGCTAATTCTAAAATTATCTCGAACCCTATCCCTAACCCTAAACCTAGCCATAATTTAGCCCTATCCCTAAACCTAACCCTAACCCTTGCATTAAGAATAATTCTAACTCTCACACTGGCCCTTTCACTCATTCTATCCCTATCCCTTCCCATAAAACTAACCCTATCCCAAATTCTAGTCCTAACCCTTACCCTATCCTTAGCCCTAGCACTAAACTAAGATAAAAACCTAACTCTAAATTTAACCCTAAACCGAAGCCTAAGCCTAAATCTAAGACTAGCCCTAACCTTAACACTAATCCTAAAAATTTCACTAACCCTAATCCTAGCCTTAAAACCAAACCAAGTCAAAGCTCTAAACATAACCCTTAACCTAAACCAACACCTAACCCTACACCTAGCCGTAATCCCAGCCCTAATTCGAGTTTTAAGCCAAACCCTAAAACTAACCCTCTTCCTTACTCTGACCATAATACTAACCCGAGGTCTAAACATCACCTTAAACCTAAACCCAAACCTAACAGTAAACCTATCCCTAAAACACTAAAATTAGCCATAAGCATAACCCTAGTATTTACATTAGCCGTAAGCCTAACCCTAGCACTAACTTAACCCAAAACCTAGCCCTAATTATAACCATAAACCTAGCCCTAAACTGATTTCTAACTCTATCCATTACCATAACCCTAACCCTAACGCTAATGTTAATTCAAGCCCTAACTTTAAACCTTAACCTATCCCAAACCCTAACCCAGAACTTGACCCTAATAATACCCCTAGCTCTAAACCTTATGCTAACCCTAAACTTAACCCTTACACTAGACGTACCCATAATCCTTATCCTAAAAAATATCTTTAACCATAATTCTGGACCTAAAATTAGCCCTAGCACTAATACTAGCCCTAACACTTAAAAAAACCCTAGCCCTCATCCTAGCCCTAAACCTAGGCTTAATCATAACCCTAACCCTAACCACAGCCCTAAACCTAATTATATCCCTCACCCTACCTCTAAACCTAGCTATAAAGACATCCATTACCACGAAATTTACCCGAATGCTAAACCTAGCTATAAAGACATCCATTACCACAAACTTTACCAGGATGCTAAACCTAAACTCTAAATGCTAACTCTAAACTCTAACCCTAACCCTAACCCTAACTCTAGGCTTAAACTAAACACTAAACCTATCCCTAATCCTAGCCCTAATTTAGCCCTATCTCTAACCCTAACCCTAACCCTAACCCTAGCCCTAAGACTAACTCTTGCCCTAACCCTATACCCAGTTTAACCATATCCCTTACCAGAACCCTAAACCTAGCCATAACCCTTGCCCTATCCTTAGTTCTAGCCCTCACCCGTGGTCTAACTCTAATTCCAAATTTAACCCTAACACTAAGCCTAAGCCTAACACAAACACTAGCCCTAACCTTAATCATAGGACTAAAACAAAACCGAGCATTAGCCCTAACTCGAAACCTTAACTTAAACCAAACACTAACACTACTACTAGACCTAACCCTAGCCCTAGTTCGATTTCCAACACAAACTTTAAAACCAACCCTGATGCTGACTCATATCCTAACACTCACCCTAGTTCTACACACCACCCTCACCTTAAACTGAACCCTAACAGTAACTCTAGCCCTAATTCGAGTTCTAACTCTAACCCTAAACTAAGCCTGACCCTAACTCCTATTCTAACACGAACCCTAGCTAAAAATATCACCCTAACCTTAAACCTAACCCTAACACCAAACCTAACCCATACCCTAACACTAAAACTAACCCTAATGGTAACCCTAGTTCTTACATTAGCCATTGCCCTAACCCTAGCCCTAACCCTAACACAAAACCTAGGCCTAATCCGAGTCCTACACCTAGCTTTAACCCGAAATCTAACCATAACCAAGCTGAACACCAATCCATTACTTAAGCAAGACCTTAAACCTAAGGGTAACCCTAGACCAATCCCTAATCCTTAGGCTAACCAAAACACTAACCTTATTAATAGCCCTTATCCTTGCCCTCATTCTAGATCTAACCCTATCCAAAACCCTAACACTAACCCTGACCCTTCTACTGACCTTACCATTAATCTTAGGTGTAATCCTAATCATAACCCTAAACCAAAACGTACTGTAATCCTACCTCTAGACCTAATCCGGAACCTAACACTGAGCCTAGAACTAACCATAGCTCAGAACCTAACGCTTACACTTAATCTAACCCTAGTTCTAACCCTCAACCTAACCCTAAATCAAAACCTAATTCTAACCATAACCCTTGCCCTAAACTGAAGTCCAACTGTATCATTAACCTAAACATAATCCTTACCCTAATGTTAACCCTAGGCCTAACCCTAAATGTATCACTATCACCAAACTT
>NW_026001575.1:0-2368 GCF_001458135.2 Marmota marmota marmota | reverse complement strand
AATTATAACCATAGCCTTAAATATAATTCTAACCCTAACCCTATCTAATACTATCCCTAGACCTAACTCTTAACCTAGCCCTAACCCTAGCTCAAAACCTAACCTTTATGCTAAACATAACCCTAAGCCTAACCCTAACCCTAGTTCTAAAACTAAATTTAATCCTAACCCATGGCATATTTCTAACCATAACTCTAGTTCTAACCTAAGCTCTAACTTTATCAATTACCCTAACCATAAACCTTACCCTAATGCTAACCTTAAGCTTAACCCTAGCCCTATCACTAATGCTAACTGTATCAATTACCCTAAAAAAACCTGAATCTTAAAACAAACCCTAACTATACCCCTAAACCTAACTCTAATGCTGATTTGAGCCATAAACCTAAATCCTTACCCAAGTCAAATCCTAATTTTAATAATTCCCCGAGCTCTAAAACTGACCTTTACCCTAAACCTAACACTTACACTAGACGTAGCCATAAGCCTAACCCTAAAATTGTCTTTAACCATTAACCTAGACCTGATATTAGCCCTATCACTAATCCTAGCCCCGAATCGAACACAAACACTAGCCCTAAACCTATACCTAAAGCTAGCCTTAATCATAACCTTAACCCCAACCCTAACCCTAACCCTAACTCTAACCCGCACCTTACATCTAAACCTAGCTATAACACCATTCTTTATCCTAATCTTTAACCTAACCCTATCCCTATAGCTAGGCCTAAGCTGAACACTAATCCTAGCCCTTATCCTATCCCTAATTAAACCCTATACCAAACCCTAACTTTAATTTTAGCCCTATCACTAACTCTTTCACACTAGCCCTATCCCTAGTTCTAAACCTATCCCTTACCTTAACTCAAACACAGGCCCTAACCCTTGCCCTATCCTTAATCTTAGCCTAATCCTATATCTATCCTAACTAAAAATGTAACCCTAAATCTAAGTCTAAGCCTAACCCTAACACTAGCCATAACTCTACTACTATTTGTAAAACTAGCCCTAACTCTAATGCTAGGACTAAAACAAAACCGAGCAATAGACCTAACACTAAACCTTATCTTAATCCAAATCCTAAACTATTACAAAAACTAACCCTAGCCCTAATTGAGTCCTAACCCTAACCTTTAATCTAAAACTCATCTTGACTCATATGCTAACACTCACCCTAGCTCTGAACATGACGCTAACTTTAAACCAAACCCTAACAGTAAACCTAGCCATAATTAGAGTCCTAACTCAAACTCTAAAACTAACCCTGACCCTGAATCCTATCCAAAAACTAACTCTAGCTCTAAATATCAACCTAACATTAAATATAACGCTAACACTAGAACTACCCCTAAACTTAACCCTAAAGCTAACCCTAAATATAACCCTGGTTCTTACATTACCCGTTACCCTAACAGTAGCCCTAGCACTAACACAAAAACTAGCCCTAATCTGAGCCCTACATACAGCTTTAACCCTAACCCTAACCCTAACCCTACTCATAACACTAGCTCTAACCTTATCCCTAACTCTAAGCAAAACCCTAACCCTAAAGGTAAGCCTAGACTTATCCCTTATCCTCAGCCTAATCAAAACTATTACCATATTTATAGTCTTAACCCTAGCCTTCATTCTAGCTCTAACACTATCTCAAACCTTAACCCTTACCCTGACAATTATTCTGACCATAACACTAACCTAGGTCTAAACCTGACCCTAACGCTAGACCAAACCATAACACTAGCCCTATCAGTAAACTTATACTTAAACCAGACCCTATCACTAGCCTTATACCTAAACCTAATCCTAAATCTAGACTTAACTCTAACTCGAGACATAAACAAAAATCTAGCCTTAGCCCTAACAGTAACCCTTAACTTAAACCAAAGACTAACCCTACCCAAAGATATAAACCTAGTCCCAATTCTGGCTTTAACCTTAACTCTAACTCTACCCTGAACAATGACCCTGCCTTTAAAACTAAGCCTATTTCTAAACCGGACCCTAACCAAAAACCTAAACCTAACACTAGACTTAGCCATAACCCTAACCCTACAACTAGCCCTAATCATAATCCTAGCTCTTACATTACCCATAGTCGTAACTCTATGCCTTTACCTAACACAAAACCTAGAGTGAATTCTAGGCCTAAATCTAGACCTAAGCATTACAACAACCCTAACACTAGCCCTAATCCTAACCCTAAAACTAATGCTAGCCTTAGTCTTAAACCTTACTCAAAGCCTAACCCTTACCATAAATATAAATTTACACCTATACCTTACTCTAAACCCTAACCCTAGACCTAACCCTGAACTTAACCCTATCCCTAAACCTAGCTTTGAACCTACACCTTACCTAACCCTACACC
>NW_026001574.1:0-2368 GCF_001458135.2 Marmota marmota marmota | reverse complement strand
CCAGGCGCGGGCAGCAGCAGGCCAAGGACAGGCCCGTGCAGGGAGAGCTGGGGCCAGACCCACAGCCACCTGGGAAGGAAACGGCCATGAGCTCCCTGTGGTCACTCAGGGAGTGGACTCAGGGCAGGGCAGCCCAGCCCAGCGGCCAACTTGGACAGCAGGAAGGAACATCTGCTGGCCCCACCAAGACTCTGGGACCCCAGGCCAGGCCGTGCCTAAGCCCTGCTCCCCTCGTACACCCCACCCCTACCCACGAGAACAAGGAGCCCAGGAAGCCCAGGGCCCTGCACTGGCTGCCTCTCAGGCCAGGGCATCCATCTGCTGAGCAGGGCCAGAGAGGGTCACAGACGTCCTGTTCCGTGCAGGCCCGTGACCCAAGCAAGCCCACCATGAGCAGGGACAGTACAGAGGGTGGACACAGGGCTGCCCTGGATGGCATAGGACCCAGCTCCCTACCCCAAGGATCCCTCTTCTCTCCCTGCCTTGGGCCTTTGCACGGCCCCCTACCACCTGCAACACCTCTCCAGCTCCTCTCATCCCCTGGCACCTGCAGAGACCTCGTCCCTGTGCCTCCCCTGGTGCCCGGGCTTTGCCCACCCTGTGCGCACTCCCACACCCGCACCCCTGCCCGAGTGGCCCTCTCCCTGGGCACAGGCCCCTCCCATCCATCAATCAGCAGCAGAACCCACGTCAGCACAGGCTCCCAGCCAGGGCCAGGCCTAACCTTGGTGAGGTCCTCAGAGCCGCTGGGCTGGCCTGTGGCCAACAGCGCGGACGGCCGCAGCAGGGGTTCGGGCAGCAGCTCCAGGCGCGGGCGCTTGCTCTCCATGAACTCCATCTCAGACTTCCCCAGCTCGGGCAGGTACGAGTGGGACTCGGGGCGCAGGTGGAGCTCCTGAGACCTGCAGAGGCCGGGCACACGGTGTCACGCAGGAGGCTGGGACCTGAGGCCCGAGGCCCTCCCGACTGGGCACAGGTCATGGCCCACACCCACTGGTGACAAGGTCACAGGGACTCAAGCACAGCCCTAGCTGCCCTCAGACTGAGGCCCGTGAGGACGTCCACAGGAGGGAAGCGCCAGGGAGGCGAGGGGACACCTGCAGCGACTGCCACTCCCTGGCCACTAAGTGTGGTCTGGGACCCGCCACGGCAGCTCGGCCAGCAGCTGGCTATTAGCACGGAGCCAGCTCCCCAGATGCACTGAACAAACTGCTCAGCAGTTACCGAGGCCCCTGGTGACGCAGGGCTCAGTCAGACCCCACAAGCTCCACACACGGGACACCGCCACCTAGCACCGTCCAGGGCAGAGGTCACCAACGGGCCAAAGACTCCTGCTGTCAAACCTGACCTGGCCCCTGCTCTGCCCAGTGGCCCTGGGAAGAGATGGGAGCTGTCCAGCCTGGTGACTCCTGACCAGCTCGCTGTGACCCTTCTCCCTGGCTTGCCCAGGGGGGGCGCAGCCTTGCCTCCCCACACCCAGCAGGGCTGTGGCTCTGCACCTCCACTTCCCAGGACTGGCCACCCGCCAAGGCCTGGAACATTCTCAAGCTGTTTGCCCACACATGGGGGGAGCCAAGCTCTCGCTCTCACCCACAGGCCCTACCGGGTCTGGTCCCTGCTTCCCTCACCCACTGTCCCAGGGCCACTGCCTACTCCAGCCCTCTCCAAACTGCCCACCACTCACAGCAGTGCAGATCAGGTGGCCTCCCTGCCGTGTGCCCCTCACACTTCTCCCTCTGGGCAGCCGTGGTCCCCGGGAACTTGCTGGCCGCCTCCCCTCCCCAGGAGGTTTGGGCCCAGGCCCCTTCACTGCTCCTGTCCACTGTAGCATCCCAGTGACAGGGACACAGCAGGTGCTCAGTCAGTGCATATGGACTGACTGAATGCCACCCAGAGCCCCGGGGGCTGGGCCGTGTCTCGCTACACCTGCAAGGAGTCCCCGGGCGCCTGCCCGCCCCTTCCTCCATAGCCGGTCAGGGTGGCCCTCTGTGCCTTTCCAGCTGAGAAATGCACTGGGACCAGGGCCTGGCAGGAGGCACATGGCATCAACCCAAGTGCTGCACAGTGTCCCCTCGTCACTCAGAGACATGACCTGGCTTGGAACAGGGTCTCTGTGGACGTCCTGAGACTAAGAGGAAAGCCGGGGAGCCACCCTGCTGGCCCTGCCCATGGACAAAGGAGAGTCAGGCTGCCCTGTCCCAGGGCAGCAGCAAAGGGAAGGCAGCGAGAGGAGAGGAGGGGCTCCCGGCCCAGGTGGACATGTCCCTGCACCAGCGGCTGGCACCTCCCTCCAGAGCACACACCCATGCGGCCACCAGGTCAAGGGCAGGCGGGCAACGGACACCCCTCACCTAGCCCGGCCCTGCAG
>NW_026001573.1:0-2369 GCF_001458135.2 Marmota marmota marmota | reverse complement strand
ATGCCCAGCATTAATCATAACCCTAACCCTAACCCTAGCCCTAGCCTAATACTAACCCTCGCCATAGCCCTCAACCTAGCTGTAACCCACTCCCTTACCCTACGTTTAATCCTAACTCTAACCCTAACTTGAGTCTAAATCTAACACTAACCTAGTTCTAATTTAGCTCTATCCCTAAAAATAACCCTAGCCCTAGCCCTAAGACTAACTCTAACGCTCACACTAGCCCTATCACTAGTTCTAACCCTATCCCTTACCATAACCCTAACCCTAGCCCTAACCTTAGTCCTAATTTTTGGCTTATCCTCAGTGTAGCCCTAACCATAGATCAAATCCTAACTCTAAATCTAACCCTAACCCAAAGCCTAAGCCTAACCATTATAGACACATTTATATTTAGACTCTATGTCTACAGATGTTGGCTTCAATTATTATTTAGAATATAGTCATTAGTTTCATAAAAGGCATACCATTTCTGGTAGTATAAAGAGAACTGATGGTCAGGGGTAGGATGCTCTGTTAAGGGGGAAAGGAGTGAGGGTATGAGATTAATCTATCTTAGCAAATTGGAGGAGAACTGTAATGAATAGACATGGATAATTAATGGAAGAACGCATAAATTGAAATTCCTTATCTGTATTCATAAAGTTACCCTATGTATAAATAGTAAAATTTAGGAGGTTGAAAGTGGGATAGAGGGAGGAAGAAAAAAATAGAAAAAAATAACAAGGAAATAAAGAAATAGAGGGAGAATGAAAGTAAGAGAAAATAAAGAGGAGGGTGAGGTAAGCCTATGCAATTCCTCTATATTATACTATTTTTGTGATTCAGTTCTTAAAGTCAAATTTTATGCAAAGTTCTTGATGTCACGTGTGTTGATATTGTTAGGACCAGAGGGGGGAGGGTAGAGGAGAATGGATGAGAAGAGTGAGAATAGAAAAGTCTC
This sequence comes from Marmota marmota marmota, assembly GCF_001458135.2. NCBI lineage: Eukaryota > Metazoa > Chordata > Mammalia > Rodentia > Sciuridae > Marmota > Marmota marmota. The sequence continues at coordinate 1,423 of NW_026001573.1, read as the reverse complement.
TAAGAACTCGGTTTTCTTGCAGTAGGTGGAGTTGTTTATTCCTAGCTGGAGTCTCTGTGCTAAGGGTGGTCGAGGTAGCCAGTTTGAGAGGGCTTGAGCTTTTACCTGGAGCCTCCCTACTCTTAGTCTCTGAATTGGAAACCAGGTGTCTGTACAGTTTCTGTTCCACATTGATAGCTACACCCCCCAAAAGCTTGTAAGAAAAATCTCGAGTTATCACAGCTGCAGGTAGGGGAGTTGGAAACATGGCACCGGATAAGCTGCACAACCGAGCTGGTAGCCACACCCACGAATAGATGGAGAGTAAGGTTTTGCCAGATGGATTCCATCTATTACCCATGTATGGTGTTTGGTGAGTTGGGTGGTTCTGGAGTGACCTTGTTCTGTGTCCAGAGTTCAGCGTGGTGACCCACAACCAAAGCCTCGGTGTTCTGTGCTGCGTTCCATCTGTGCAGAGAGTGCCCCTGTGGCTGAGACTGCTGTGTGTACCCAGAGCAACTGTGCAGCTGAGCCTTCCATCTGTGCCAAGAGCAAACATGCAGCTCTAGTTGTCTTCAAATTTCTATGATACTGGGCAGGGTTCATCTTTTACTTACACTTACTATGCTCCACAGGTTTGGGCCTTGTCGGTTCAATGGTTCGTTTTCAGGAACAGTTTGTGTTTTAAGGTTTCCCTTCATTATGGCTTTTTGATGTGAATGAAAATTGAGCTGGAAATCAAACAGGGTTTGCAGTAAGTGCTTGAAACTCCACACACTCAGTTCTCGGTGGGCACTCTCTGGTTTCTTTCTTTTGAAGGTAGGCCAAAGATGAAGCATCCAAAAGCAACTGTATCTGAGAGCCCTAAAGGAGAAAACAGAGAAATATGTATATATTGAAATAAGTCTCCCAATGATTTGATCAGGTTTCTTTGATACTGTGCAGTATTCATCTTTAACTTTCCCCACTGGGCTCCCCAAATTTAGGACATCTAGAATCAATGGCTTTCTATACAGGTAAGGATTAGTGTTATGGTTAGGGTTAGGTTAGTTTTAGAGTTAGCGTTAGGGTTATAGTTTATTTTGTTCAATTTTTTTTGATTCTTTGCTGGATTCATCTTTTTCCTAGCCTTACTATTCTCCCCAGGTTTGGGCCTTCTGGGTTCAGTGGTTCGCTCTCAAGAACAGTTTGTATTTTAAGGTTTCACTTCATTTTGACCTATATGAGTAAATGAAAATAGTTTGAAATCAAACAGAGTTGGTTTGAAAGTTTGATTGAAACTTCACACACTAAATCAGTTCTCAGTGTGAATTTTCTGGTTTTTTCTTGTGGAAGTAGCCCTATGGTGAAATAGAATAAAATAGCTTCATCTGTGAGAGCTTTAGGAGAAAGCTTCAATATTTTTTGGTCGAAATACTTTTATACTGTGCAGAATTCATCCTTT
>NW_026001572.1:0-2369 GCF_001458135.2 Marmota marmota marmota | reverse complement strand
GTGGTTCCCGGCTCTGCCGCAAGGGCCTTGGGATAGGTTACGCGACGCCCGCCCCTGGGGACCAATGGGGACCAGTGGGGACCAGGACTTGGTAAGCGCTTGCTGGACGCCAGCCACTGTCGCTATTTTCAGGGGCAGCATCAGTGTTAGCACTGTTCGCTGCGTGTCATTTTGTTAGAGTCTTGTGAGTCTGTAAACAAGTCAAAATAACACCTGGCATTTTGCCAGGGGAATGTTAAAGTTCATAAACAAGTCTGGATGGTGCCTGGCAAAATGCCAGAGGGAGTGGTTTGAGAAGTAACACCAGCGAGCCATTAAGTGTGGAGATTCCTGATTGGTTGACTGATGTATCTAGTTTATGCTAATTAGATAAGCTGTGTGGAATGTATAAATACTGCTCCTGTCCTGCAATAAACGGCTCCTACTCCTGCTGTATCAACGTACACAAGTTGTTCATCACCCCCCCACCCCCGTGATTCTGCTGCAGCCGGACTGCGGCATCATTTCCTGGCTCCACCGAGGAGGTGAGACCCCTTCTGACGTTCACTGTTGTAATTATTCAGAGATCATCTTCCTACCGTCACCCGGTCACCGGTGCAAGCCTGCAAGTGGGACTGCCCTGATGTCCAGAGCGGTGGCCCGCGCTGCCCCACTCTGAGGAAGGCTCTTTCCCGCAGGTGCATGCGATGTCCCACAGCGGTGCAAACCCGACCTGCTGCTGCTCCCAGTCCCACGTGGCTCTCCGTCTTACGGGGAGGCTCTGCTGTGCACTCTTGTCCTCTGATCCCTGAGAACTAGGGAAACTGGCTCACAAGAGACTGGAGGTCGCATTCTTCTGACCATAGAGGGTGGGAGGCGTTCCCGCACCTGATTTGAGTCACCTCCCTGGCAGGCGAGAGGCGCTCAGGCACAGCTGTGTCAGGGCCTTCCCCACCCTGTCCCAGGTGCGAGAGCCTGTCCGTGTGGGGGTGTGCCTGACCACTGACCTGAAGTCCAGTCACTGACCCTGACCTTGGAATGCTGTCCCCCTCCACCTTCATTGGATGGAATTTTCCCTTGAATTTTTTGTTCCCCAATAAAAGCTCACTCCCTGGCGTGTCCCCTCTCTCTCGCTGGCCTCTGTGTTAACCTGGCCACTGCATTAGGTGGCAGGAGCTAGGAGGAGCCTCTCTGAGCTGGGCAATAAGGTATCGAGAGTCACGTCTCTTTAATTTTAAACTCACTAGTTAATTTTATGTTCTGAACCTCTATTATGAAGCTAGCGTGCTGGTCTCGTGGCTGATAGAGGTCTCCACAGGTAACCTTGCACCTCTGGGCCTGTGACAGAGTGCCCAGACCCAATTCACCTTCTAGAGTGTGACCTTCATGGTCAGTCCTGAGTCAAATAAAATGTGGAAAGAGAAGACTTTAACTTTTCATCATTTTGAAACTTTAGATAATGGATGTTTTCCTTATTTTCTTGTGGCATTAAGAGGGAGAGTTGCATTCTCCTGACTCAGTAACTGTTGAGAGCCACAGCCGAAGGGGCCCCAGCAAACTTCCAGCTGCCGGCTGATGATTGGCTCACAGCGGCCCCAGCAACATCTAGTTGATGGCTCCTCTGCGGTGATGCTCATTGGGCTGTTTCCCTGCCCTTTCAGACCACAGAGCTGCTCATTGGGGGACTTTTTTGGCTCCGCCCATGTGACCCAGCCAATTGGCCTCAAGAGCAGGAGGATTGTGGGAGGTGGAGAGAAGCTGGTGGGGGAGGGGGAGAGGCTTGTGGAAAGCCGGTGGTGGCAGTTGAGGCTCTGAGGGTTTTTCCTGAGAGGCTGTTTTGTTTGGCGTGTGTGGTTCTAAAAATAAAGTTAGTTTCTTTTGACAAGTGGCTCCTGATTGTGCCCAGCCAGACTGCGGCATTTGGTGGCTCGCACGGGGAGCGACTGAGGGTAAGTGAACTGCTCGCCCCTGAGGGCAGGGCAAGAGGATGGGTAGCCATTTTAAGATTCTTCTTTTGTTATTTTGTTTCACTTTTGTTTTAAGTTGCCTGTCCCTGGAGATGTGTAAGATGGAAGAAAAACCGCTCACATCTGAGGAACAGATAGGGAGAAAGGACGGATGGACATTTCAGGAGGCTATTATAATGATTTTGTGTTGTTTCAATTTTGTTTCACTCTGTTTCAGTTTTGTTAGGCTTTATCTTGTTGGGTTGTATTATAGTAGAAATACGGGATCAGAAATTAGTAAAAAACAAACTGAAAGAGTGTTAAGTAAATTGTTAGAGGAAGGAGGCATCTCAGTAAAATCAAGAACAATCAGGGCATACGTTGATACAATACAAAAATGTAGCCCATGGCTTTTTAAGGAGGAGTTGTTAAATATATCACAAT
>NW_026001571.1:0-2369 GCF_001458135.2 Marmota marmota marmota | reverse complement strand
AACAGTGCTTAAAAACTAGATATGGGGGGGGAGGGGGGGCTGGGATTGTGGCTCAGTGGTAGAGCGCTTGCCTAGCATGGGTGAGTCACTGGGTTTGATCCTCAGCAACATATAAAAATAAATAAAATAAAGGTTTCATGTCCATCTACAGCTAAAAAAAATAAATTATTAAAAAAAATGGATATCCACGTTTAGCAGATTGAAAACAGACCATTGTCTTTCATACTGTCGCAATGGCCAAAAGGTGCGACTTATAAAGTCAAGGGGGAGAAATAAAGAATGTCCATGAGCTTCTGCCCTTTTCAATCCTTTGTTCACTCAAGTCACTCAATACAATTTCACTCTATACGTTCTAAATCAAGAAAATGACAATCCTTAATGCTAGGCACTGCAATAGACATAATCAATTCACAGAAAACAATTCTAGATTAATTCTAAGCACTGCAAAGACACTTAATCCTGACACAGCTATTATAGACATTCCCTCTGCATGCTAAGTTTAAGTGCTAGATTTCAAAGTCTTAAGCCTTAGGCTTTATGTCCAGCAGATGCATACTCACTCAGACTGTGATGATCAGGTCAGGAACCAAGGCAGGCTTCTCCTGGGGTGGAGATGATGGCTGGCTGAGGAGGTGGTTATAGGGAGAAGTCCTTTTCTCACCAGAGTCAAGAGGCTGCTATACACTTTGAGAGCTGTGAGAACAACAGATGAGATGAGAAGAGTTGGGATGTCAGTCCAGGTCCTCATCAGGTTCTCAGGCTTGTGTACATCAGTGTCAGCTGGCTCAATATCTGTCATTTGCTCCATCATTTATACTAAATTTTTGGGCTTCTGACCACCCTTTCAATTCCTAACAGCTGCTACCAGATTCCTCAGTGACATCATTCATCCTGAGGTTAAAGCACTTGGTCTGGTAGTTCCCAATCTAATTTTCTTGCTTCTCCTACTTATCAGAGTGAGGGCAACATGCCAGAGACTTCACTCTGAGTATGTCAGGGAGGCAAAAACTGACTTGTTTGTACCTGAGGGCCATACTGGAGGGCTCCATAGGTATGCCCGGTAAGACTGAAGGTTTCAGACTGGGGTTTTAAAATGGAGTTGCTGAGTCTAAGTTCTAAAGCCATCCTTACACATACTGTACAAAATTAACTGAAAATGGATAAAAGACCTCAACATAAGACATGGAATGGAAACAGCTAGAAGAAAACACAGGGGAAAACAATTCAAGATACTGGCACAAAGAATGATTTCCTAGATAAGGAAGCCAGATTTAAAGATGGGTAGTTAGTGTCCTTAGGTAAATCTGGTCTGATATCAAGTCTAACAGAGAAAAATGAAGTCTAATCTGAGCCAGGGAAATCATTGTAACTATGCCTGGGAGATTGAAATGTTAATGTTCTCAAGGCCCCAGTTGTCCTAAAGAACTGTTAATGAAGCAGCTCCCAGCAAATAGGAAGGTGGTCATCAAATCACCCTAGGCCCTTCCAGCCTGGATCACTTCTCTCTGACCCATTGGCCACTTGTTTTCCAAATTCCCACCTGCATCCCCCATCAGTTGCAGGATAGAGGAAAATAATCAAGATGAAAGACAGGAATGTAGGAGGCCAAAGGCAGCGGAGCACAACAGACACTAGGACGGCAATTTGTAAATCAATGGATGTGTAACTGATGTGATTCTGCAATCTGTGTATGGGGTGAAGGTGGGAGTTCATAACCCACTTGAATCAAAGTGTCGAATATGTTATGTCAAGAAATTTGTAATGTTTTGAACAACCCACAATAAAAAATTAAAAAAATAAAAAATAAAAAAAAAAATAAAATAAAAGGAATGAGACCTCCCCATCCCACAGATTCTACATTTCGGGTCCCCTTCTTCCACAAGGAGAAGTCTTTTCTGCTATCTTTAATAAGCCTTTTTACTTTCCACTCTCTGCTTGCCTTGGCATACTTCTCTGGTGTTATACTTTAGCATTCGGGAAGCAAGGACTGGTAAAGTATCAATAGGACTCTGATAGCTCAGGAAATAAGAGCAAGTATTAACCCCTGAGATAACATCAAATTAAAAACTAATCAATAGAGTGAAGATACAAACTACAGGAGAAAATCTTTGCCAGATATTAATTTGACAGAGGATTAGTATCCAGGATATATGAAGAACTCAAAAAAAGTGGGAAAAAAGAATAAGTAATCCAATTAATAAATAAACTACCAACCTGAACACATATATCTCAAAGAAATAAATGCAAATGCCAAAGGACAATAAATATATGAACAATAGAACCAACATAGAAGCCCATCAACAGATGAATGGATAAAGAAAATGTGGTTTATATACACTGGAATATTGTTCAGCCGTAAAGAAGGATGG
>NW_026001570.1:0-2369 GCF_001458135.2 Marmota marmota marmota | reverse complement strand
GGGGGGGCGGAGTGTAACATGCTATTTTAAAACGCTACTGATAGGTAGAATTAATGGAAATTGTTAATTATTGTCTTTATCAACATTGAGGTTGTGAGTGACTTTTACAAGAGTAGTTGGGTGGACTGGTGGTCTGAAAGCCTGATTAGTGGTTTTCAATAAGAATGCAGAAAAGAAAGCCTCGTGTGGTGGCATATACTTGTAATCCCAGCAGCTCAGCTTCTGAGGCAGGAGGATCACAAGTTCAGAGTCAGCCATAGAAACTTAGAGAGGTCCTAAGTTCTCAGGAACTTAGACCCTGTCTCAAAAAAAAAAAAAAAAAAAAAAAGGGCTGGGATATGGCTCAGTAGTAAAGCACCTCTGGGTTCAATCCCTGGTACAAAAAAAAAAAAAAAAACCAGAAAGAAATTAGAGATGGTAATTTAATTATTCTATAGAAGTTGAGCATAACAATATGCAGTATGCTAAGACTAGAGGAACAATGGAAAGGGAAAAAATAACGAGTAAAAAGAGGAAATTCTGATTAAGTTTTATCAGTAAAATAGAAAGCTACATTATTTGTTGAGAGCATTCATGAAGAAGAAACCATTGGAGGTTTGAGGAGAAAGGAAATGGTACAAAACCGTCTAGAAGGATGAGAGAAAACAGTGAATCATTTGTCAGGCAGCTTTAATATCTCACTTGAGAATATTCATAGTTATAGCATGCCAGAGTGCATTTCAGTTTTGAACAAAGTCTATGAAAACATATTCTCTGAGTTCAGACATACCATTAAAAGTAAAAACTGGGCTGGGGCTGGGGTGTAGTTCAGAGGTAGAGTGCTTGCTTTGCATGGGAGAGGCCCTGGGTTCAATCCCAACTACCACAAAAAAAGCCGAACTAAAATAACAAAAAAATGGGCTGAGGATGTAGATCTGTGAGTCCTTCTATTCTTTCCTTAGCACCACAACAAAACAAAATGACAAAAACCACCTGACTTGTATTTTTATGTTTTTAATAGTGTATTAATTTATCTGTTTACTCAGATCTTCAAAATAATGCTCATATTCCATTTCAAATTATTTTTTGCAGGCATATAAAGCAGTTGTAAATGATGCTACTATATTTAAACTTGAATTACCTTTGAAGCAAAAAGGGTAAGCTTTTAAAAACCATATTTAAAAATATTTAAATTGCTTGGACTGTATTGTTACTAGGTCAGCAGAGTATCTACTTCCCTATTAGGTTTGTTTTTATTGTTGTTTCTCTTAGGATTCTTGTTGTCCTTGGTTATTAAAAGTCTTCAATTTATATTTTTCTTCTTCTTCTTTTATGACCAAAATATATTGTCTTTATCTTTTGAAGTAGAAAATGTTGTTCCTAATCTTTTAGAATCTCTACTTGATTATTTTCTCTTTGTTAGTCACTAAAGGTATTCTATTACATGGAAAACCCAGAAAATGAGGATTCACTATAATGATATAAAAAGGGAAATCAAGCCAGGCATGATGGTGCATGACTATAATCCCAGCAACTCAGGAGGCTGAAGCAGGTGAATTGCCAGTTCAAAGCTAAGACTGGCTTAGCAACATTAAGCAACTTAGTAAGACCCTGTCGGAAAATAAAAGGGTTGGGGATATGGCTCAGTGGTTAAGCGCCCCTGGATTCAATCCCTGGTACCAAATAAAATAAATAAATAAAAATTAAAAGAGAAGTCATTTTTTTAATTTATTATATATGACAGCAGAATGCATTACAATTAATATTACATATATAGAACATATTTTTTAATATCTCTGGTTGTATACAGAGTATATTCACACCATTCGAGTCTTCATATGTGTACTTAGGGTAATGGTGTCCAAGTCATTCTACCATCTTTCCTACCCCCATGCTTCCTCCCTTCCTCTCCCACCCAGAAAATCATTTTACTGTAGGTTGTATTATCATTTTTAAAATTTGATCTCTTTGATAGAGCACTTGCCTGGTATGCATGAGGCTCTGGATTTGATCCCCAGAGCGCGCGCGCACACACACACACACACACACACACAAATACTTTGGTAAGATGAATTTACATATGCTATGTATAATTTCAGAACATCTGAGAATTGAAATTTATGAAATATTACTCCATGAACTAGTTATAGTCCCTTCAGAGTATAGTACTAAGTTGCAATAAAGGTTAAAAAATTTTGATACACTTTCTAGATGCTAATTACTATCTTAAAGAAAATGTATATATAATGCCAAAATATTTGAAAAGTACCATTTTTTATTTATTTTTATTTTTTATTTTAGTTGTAGGTGGACACAATATCTTTATTTTATTTATTTTTATGTAGTGCTAAGGATTGAACCCAGGGCCTTACATGCTAGGCAAGCACTCT
>NW_026001569.1:0-2369 GCF_001458135.2 Marmota marmota marmota | reverse complement strand
AAAGCGTTTGCCAAGCTTCCACAGAACTCCAAATTTCCTGAAAACCAAGCAAATATTGTTTCACCCAATGTTGATGATACTTGGCGGTAATGATCAGGACTTCAGTCACACTTGGCCCCACAAATTTTGTTCTTCTAGGTTGAAGTGTTCGTTTGCAGGAACACTTTGAAATTTTAATTTTCACTTCGTTTTCCCTATAGTGATAGAGACATTTGGAACTCTAAATCAAACATGATCTGTGCTAGCTGCTTGAACCTTGACACACTTCATCAGTTCTCAGAGCTCTCTCTATGGATTGTTCCCTCTTAAAGTAGCCCTAAGCAGAGACTGTGGAAAAACACTTTCATTTGAAAGCGGTTTCCAAGCTTGCACTGAACTCTGAGTTTCCTGAAATACCAGAAAATATTTTTTCACCCAATCTTGAGGACACTTGCCGGTAATGATCAGTACTACAGTTGCACTTGGCCCCCCAAATTTCGTTTTTCTAGGTTGAAGCGTTCGTTTGCAGGAACACTTTGAAATTTTAGGTTTCACTTCGTTTTCCCCTATAGTGATAGAGGCATTTGGAACTCTAAAGCAAACACGATTTGTGCTAGCTACTTGAAACTGGAAAAACTGAATTAGGTCTCAGTTTGCTCTCTAAGCTTTGTTGCCTCTTGAAGTAGCCAGAAAGAAAGGCTGGGAATAAGCAATTTCATTTGAAAGCTTTTGCCAAGCTTCCACAGAACTCCGAGTTTCCTGAAATCCCAGCAAATATTTTTTCACCCAATATTGATGATACTTGGCAGTAAGGATCAACACTCCAGTAGCACTTGGCCCACCAAATTTCATTCTTCTAGGTTGAATCATTCGTTAACCCTAACACTGGACTTCTCCATAACCCTAAAACTTTCCATAAACATTTCTGTAGCTCTTACATTTCCCATAGCCCTAAGGGTAGCCCTAAACCTCACACAAACCCTAGGCCTTATCTTAGCCCTAAACCTAGCCCTTATTGTAACCCTAACCATAAACCTAGACCTAAATCTAACCCTACACTTGCCCTGGCCCTAATTGTAGCTCAAGCTCTAACCCTTACCCTAAACATAACCCTAAAACTATCCCTGATACTCACCCTAGGCCTAACCCTAACCCTAAACTTAACCTTATCCCTAGCCCTTATTTAATTTCTAACCCTATCCATAAACCTAAATATAAGGCTAACTGAAATGCTAATCCTAGGCCTAATGCTAAACCTATCACTAACATTAACCCTATCCATTACTCTAAATCTATCCTTAACCCTAAACCTAACCCTATCCATTGCCCTAACCCTAACCCTAATGCTAATTCAATTCTTAAACGTAATCCTTAACCTAAACCAAACTCTACCCGGACCCTGACCCTAATAATACACCTAGCTTTAAACCTGACCCTTACCTAAACCTAACCCTTACACTAGACCTAGCCATAACTTAATTCTAAAACTAACACTAACCATAAATCTAGACCTGACATTAGCCTTAGTCCTAATCCTAGACCTAGCCCTAACACAAATCATCATTCTAGCCCTAAACCTAGCCTTAATCCTAACCCTAGCCCTAACCCTAATTCTAACCATTGCCCTAGCCCTAAACCTAGCTATAACCCCATCCCTTTCCCAACCCTAACTGTAACCCTAAATCTAACACTAACCCTAAACCTAGCCCTAAACCTAGCCCTAACACTAACACTCACCCTAGCCCTTAATCTAGATCTAATTTAGCCCTAACCCTAAACCGAACCCTAATCCTAGCCCTAAAACTAATTATAACTCTCGCCCTAGCCATATTTCTAGTTGTAACTCTATCTGTTACCATAACCCTAACACTAGCCCTAACCTTAGCCCTAAACCTAGATATAACCATAATAATAAATCTAAGCCTAAACCTCACCATACCACTAGCCCTAACACTATTGCTAATCCTAAAAGTAGCCCTAATCCTAGCCATAGGTGTAAAACAAAACTGAGTCAAAACCCTAACCCTAACCCCAACCAAACCATAATCCTAGACATGACATTAGCCCTATCCCAAATTCTTACCCTAAGCCATACACAAACTCTAACCCTATACCTAGCCTTAACCCTAGCCCTAATTGAGTCTATCCCTAACTCTGATCAGTAACACTGATACTGACTCTGATGGTAACACTAAATCTATCTCTAATCATCACCCTAAACCAAAACCTAATGTAAACACTAGATTTAGACATAATGCTAAACTTAACACTAGCCCTAATCATAACCCTAATTCTACCATTAGCAGTAGTCCTATATAGCCCTAACCTAACCTAAAACCTAGCCCTAATCAGAGCCCTAACCCTAGATTTAATCCTAGCCCTAACCCTAA
>NW_026001568.1:0-2369 GCF_001458135.2 Marmota marmota marmota | reverse complement strand
GAGAGAGAATGAGAAAGCAAGCACACACACACAGAGAAAAAAAGCAAACACACCTTTCATGTTTGCAAAATTTATTTACTCATTCCATTATTATAACAACACTTCAAGTAACTTAAGCAAGGCAACACTAATCAGGGCTCTCATTAAGAAGCAATCCATAAATGCAATGAATACTCAAATTATTACAGGCTATTCAGGCCTCTATTAGTTTAAACTACTAACAGCTTTTAAAACTCAAACTCTAGTAAGACAATAACCTATAAAGGCACTTTAATTGATAATTCACAATATCAGTTTGTTTCACTGATCTCAGCCTTTATTTTAATCTTCAATGTGTTTACAGACATTTTTCATTCACCCCTTTCATTTCACATTTTTTCTTTTTTAAATTTGTTTTAATTAATTACACATGACAGTACAATGATCTTGACATATCATACATTTGAATAAGATGGGTATAATTTCTCATTTTTCTGAGTGTACAGGTTGCAGAATCACATTGGTCATACAGTCATGTATATACATACACCAATAATAAAGTCTATTGTATTCTGCTGTCCTTCCTATCCCCCCTTCCCCTCCCCTCCCCTCCCATCATTTATTTCTACCTATTTTTGATGGTTTCTAAAAATCCCCAAAGTAATACGCACTATGTTCCAATTCAAAACTATAGTTTATGTAAGTTTAGAAGTGTTCTATTAAAACTTAACTAAAATGTATATTTGTGTATATATACTTATTTATATATACACATACTTATATATAAACATACCAAACACCTATCATCTGATTATTATTGAAAGAACAAGACAAATGGTGTCTGTAGTGATTGATTTTGTGTAGGATGTTCTATTAGAAACACAAAAATTTTAAATTAGTCTCAATTTAGATAATTTCTTGCATTTTGTAAAACAAAGTTTTATCACATGTCCTAGTTCACTGAGATAGCAGCTGATTTCTTGGTCTGACAAGTATCACCACTGAAAGGGAGATTTACCTACCCCTAAGAGGTTCATGAAAGTTCAAATGTGTCAAATCACACTCTGGTCTCAAGTTCACACAAAAGCATGTTTTATTTTCTTAGGACACTAAGAAATTGGATGATAAGAGACAAGACAAGACCATGCCTCCCACAATCTTGGATTCCCTTTCTTCAGGAAAGATTTCTGAAGGTTTTCCTATGCTCTTCCTGGATTCCCCAATCCAGCTTCAGAAGAGCTCACCCATCAGAAGCTCAGCTGTATCCCCTTAAGGATTTGACATTCATGGAGCTCTCCCAGCTATCCCCATGCTTTATTCATTATAAGCACAAACAAATGTTGAATAAAATTACTTGTCTGTATTTGAGTGAGATACACACCACTGGGGAATTCAAGTTGTTGCTGATAAAACCTAGATTGTGGGTTATGGTGGCAGAATAAGAGAACTCAGTACATTAGCTGACACAGAATAAGTATTTGATTAAATGAGCTACTTTAATTATTAGTTGATGAGAAAAGAATCTTGATGAGAACACAATTATATACTAATAGAACATAAGTGGATTCCAATAAATAATCTAGTATTCAAAAACTATTATTCAATCCCTAACATTGATTCATTTATTTCTCCTCTTGCTCCAACCAGGGAAATAAATTACATAATTAGCAACCAGAAAACTACAGTCAAGACCCCTCATTGTTATAAGGCTTCCAGACAAATCTAAACCACCTCATTAAAAGTCTCTGGTGTTATCAAGTCTTGGGAGACAAAGCAGCCACCAGGATCCTCTGCCAGCTTCTTCCAAAGTCAAGGTTAAGATGTGCTGACATTGACAGCTGTTTATCAGAGCTTCAAGAGAATTGTCATGACATCCTATAGCCAATCAGCTCCACTCCTACTGGTTTCTGTTACTAATGTGGCTCTTACCATCACAGCTTTCACAGGAAGTCACTTCATTGGGAGAAGGGCAAATTTTGATCATTTTTTTTCTTTTTTTATTGGTTATTCAAAACATTACAAAACTCTTGACATATAATTTTTCATACATTCGATTCAAGTGGGTTATGAACTCCCATTTTTACCCCAAATACAGATTGCAGAATCACATCAATTACACATCCACATTTTTACATAATGCCATATTAGTAACTGTTGTATTCTGCTACCTTTCCTAAGTTTTGATCACTTAAGACAGCAGATGCAGTATCTGTGCAGCATGCCACTGGAAGTTGGAGACTTTGAGGCAGGACTGAATACCTGGTGCCCAGTCAATCTCAAGTTATGTAGATCCATGCCTCAGTAGCCCACCACACACACACACACACACACACACACACACACACACACACACACCACATGTGGGCACTGGTAATGTCACAGAGGGAGAA
>NW_026001567.1:0-2369 GCF_001458135.2 Marmota marmota marmota | reverse complement strand
GAGACACTTAAATTTAGAGAGGTAATATAGCTTGTTTAAAGTTACAGATCTTGGGGCTGGGGTTGTGGCTCAGAGGTAGAGCACTCTCCTAGCATGGGTGAGGCACTAGGTTTGATCCTCAGCACCACATAAAAATATAATAAAGACATTGTGTCAACCTATAACTAAAAAACAATTATTTTTAAAAAATAAAGTCACAAATCTTAAAAACAGAACTAGAGTTAAAACTCAGTATACCCCAGAAGCTATTATTATTATTATTATAAATGGTGTGTATTTATTTTAACTTTTTGGAAAGGCCTCTCAACTTCTAGTAAGTGGGCAATCAAGTACATGTTTTCTACAGGGCCAGGAAGGTGTGATCTATCCTGATGGTTTATAGGTTCATGACTGACGCTTCAATAACAAAAGACAGGTTAACAAAAGAAAGACATAATATATTTACTTAAAGTCTTATATTACACAGAAATCTTCAGATAAAAATCCAAAAGACCTATTTTTATCCTTAGGATCAGTGAGCATGGACAGCTCACTGTGGAATGTGATTGGATAAAAGAGTAGGATCCAATGGTAACAGACTAAATGGGGAAACCCAGCAACGCCTGTGGTTAGGTTAGTTTGGGGATGCAGCAGAGACTCCCTGGGTGGAGAAAGAGTTGGGCCTTCTTGACGCTTCTCTTTTCTGTTACGAATAGCTTCCATATAGTCTCTCATTTGGGGTGTTAGGGCTTAGAAAATGAATTTCCAAAATATCCTGCTTTAGTATGCTGAGTACTTTGAACAGCAGGAAATCAAAAAGACCTCAGAAGCAGGATCTATCTGACCTTCTCTCACCCTCCCATCCCTGCCTCTCTTCCTTTCTTTCTCGAAAGTTTGTCATACAGCCTGGAAATATTACTCTAACCTATAAAACTTAGGTCACGGGGGTCGTCCTAGGAGGGGATTCAGGTAGTTCTTGTGGTACCCTAATTTAGTTCTCGAGAGAGTTATTATGAAAGAGCAAGCCCAGTACTCCTGCTTCCTCTGCCTCAACATCTCAGTGTGTGGGGTTGGTTTGTTTTGTGGGACTGGGGATGGAACCCAGGGCCTTGCCTGCATTAGGCAGGTGCTGTACCCCAGAGCTACACCCCAGCCTTCCTCACTGTGATTGCTCCCTTTTACATGTGCACCCACCACTGTGTTGCTCTCCACCACAAGGACTTAACTACAGTCTAGCTCTTAAGTGTCCCCAAAGATCATGTGTTAATGGTTTGTTCCATGTCCCATGGTGCTACTAGGAGGTGGTAGAACCTTTAAGAAGTAGGGACTAGTGCTTGACCTTCAAGTTACTGGGCATGTGCCCTCAGAGGGGATTGTGGGACCCAAGTCTCTTCCTCAGCCTCTCTTTTTGGCTTTCTGACTGTGAGGAGAGCACTTTCTGATCTTGGATTGAAACTTCTAAATGAACCAAAATAAAGCTTGTCTCCTTACAAGTTGACTATTTCAGGTATTTGTTATATGACTAACGTAAGCTGACTGTATAAGCCTTCACCAGAGCCAAACCAATGCCAGCAGCCATGAATTTGACCCTCCAGCAATGTGAACTAAATAAACCTGTTTTCCTTATAATGTGTCCAGCCTAAGATATTTTGTTATGGCAATGAGAAATTGAGTAATAATGAAGCTGTTATTTGCAATTAATGAATTGGGCAGCCTTCATTTTATAAGATAGAATAAGCACTCCTACCAGGCAATGGTAGAACAGTGGGTTTTATAAACTGTGGGTTTTGAAAACCAAATAATAGAGGAAAAAAAGGTGATCAGTTAGTGTCAGATTATTTCAGGTTACCTTTGTTGTTGTTGTTGTTGTTGTTAATGGTTAAAGCATAGAGTCTTTCTTTTTAGATTGACTTGGGTAAACTGGAATTTCCTGTTTTTTGGAAAATCTGGTCTGTTTGGAGATCTTTTTTCTTTGAGTTGCAGATGTATAATGTGGCATTTAACATGAGTGAATTCATATCGGTTTGGTTTGGTCTGGTGCTACCTCCCAGTAGCACCATAGGACATGGAACAAACCCTTAACACATGATCTTTGGGGACACTTAAGAGCTAGACTGTAGTTAAGTCCTTGTGGTGGACAACAATACAGTGGTGGGAGCACATTTAAAAGGGAGCAATCACAGTGAGGCAGGCTAGGGTGTAGCTCTGGGGTACAGAAAGCGGGTGGGTGCTGCAGTCTGGCTGGGCACAAAATAACCGAGTCGCCACGAGGCAATTGTAGGTTCAAAACAGGAACTCCTTTATTATCCGAACTCCCACAAACGCCACCCACGAGACCCTTCCAGGAACACCCAACCGGAAATCCCTCCTCTGGCACTTCCCCAACCAAC
>NW_026001566.1:0-2369 GCF_001458135.2 Marmota marmota marmota | reverse complement strand
GGAGAAACCAGTAGTTTCAGTGCATGTGAAGGAAGCCAGATTAGGTAGCTCAGAATGTATATTTGGCCCATCTTGGAGGACTTAAGAGGACTTCTTGGAGGAGGAGACATGGGAGCTAAAACCTAAAGGAAAAAACGGGACTTAATAAAAGGTGAAGAAAGAGCAAGATGATAGAGAAAACCATGTGTATAAAGCCTAGAAGCAAAGAAAACATACACAAGATGGCTGCTTACATGAAGCTGCTGGGAATGACAGGGGCAATTTTATTTTTAAACATTTAACTCTTCACTGACCATTTCACTTTACATCAATTAGAAATAAATAAGTACATACTTGGCTGAGAATATGAATTACTTAAAAATATGAGTCACTAAGTATATTTCATTTAATAAAATCATGGACCTCATAAGGATTTTCAATAATCCATTCGTCACATCTCCCTAAAACAGTGGCATTAAAACACTGGAGTAATTAACAGTTGTTCTCTCCATAAAAATGTAATAAAGAAGCGGAGCATTGTCTTGCAGGCCTGTAATCTCAGCAGCTTATGAGGCTGAAGCAAGGAGATCACAAGCTCAAAGCCAGCCTAAGCAATTTGATAAGGCCCCAAGCAACTTAGCAAGACCCTGTCTCCAAATTAAAAAAAAAAGAGAGGGGGGGTAGAGGATGTAGTTCAGCGGTTGTGCACCTCTCTGGGTTCAGTTCCTAATACAATATATATATATATATATATATATATATATATATATATATATACACACACACATGTATGTATAATAAAGGTAATGGGCTACTATAGGCTAAATAAGCAATGGACATTTTACTTCATTCATTCATTTAATTATTATATGCATATTTAATGAAATCCTACTATTCCTGAGCACTTCCTTTCATGATCTGCTAGTAGAGGAAAGGAAATACCAACACAAAAACAAATATAAACAACTAAATCAATTATGTAGCACTCCAAATATAAACATCAAAGGCAAAGCCAAGCAAATGATCCATAAGCCTAACAAAATCAAGATATATAAAAATATTCACTTGGTAAAAATAGTGCTGAAATCAAACTAAACACTAAAATTTACTTCAAATGAATAATGTCAGCCATATTTCCTTTACCACTTACTAAGCAACCACAAGTCACAGATTAATTTTCTAGACTGGAACTCAGTTTGTTTGTCATGATTCTATTCCACTTGAGGGAAGCATATGACCTTTGGGCTGTGAGCTCTGCCTACAGAGATGGGCTAAGTTCTGTTCCACATTTTTTAACTGGGAAAATTTCAGGATATGGTTATTAACCTTCTAAGAATGGCTCTTTAATAATGAGGAGACTAAAGTGATAACAAAAATAGTACCAAAAATAGGCTACATTGAGGGTTACAATGAGTTAATTCCCTTTAAATTAGTTCTTAATGTTAGGCTCTTAGGACAGTGTCTGGCACTTTCTAAACATATTAGTAACCTGAATTACACTTCATTAAGACCATAGTAACTAACGGCTCTTGCTATTCAGAACCACATGTACTTTGTGAACTAGTTCCACCTTCTTATGCCCTCAATAGCTATTATGAAAGAGCTATTTATTGCTGTACTGCACCATATTTCAAATGGTAAAAAGTTGATTTTATCTTAAACAGTTCTTCCTGGTTATGTCATAATTGCAGTTTTCTTTGCCATAAAATCATCATGGAGACATTCACAGGAAGAACCATGACTATGCACTGTGATATTTACCCAGTGACTCAGTAACCAGGGCAGACATTTCCTCCCCTCTTTCCTGACAGGTCACCCCATCGGTGGCTGCACAGCATGTTACCTAGAAAGGGCTTCAAGACCAGTGCATTTGGAGTGAGACTGCTTTATGCTCAAGTGAGTTTTTTGATTGTGCAACATCCCTGAATAAGTCAGACCAACATCAAGGCTGATGCTTACTAATAATGGAGCTTGGTGCCAGGACTGCTCCTCCTTTTACAATTAAATCATGACAGCTTTAGAATCAACTTCTGTCCCCACAAGGAGGAATATTACCTTCAAGCTCCACCCACATTTATCACAGGAAATATACATCAAGACATACTTCTGTTTCCAATCATTTGCTTTAACACAATACAAGACAGTGGTTTCTTCAGAGTTGTGTGCAGAACATGTGCTACTAACATAACCTACATGTGTTGACATGTTAGGAGACTTAGTAAGAGTTTATGAGCATAGAAGATGTTCACTGCCACTCATCTGGTTTCTACCATTCTGAATCTTGCCTCCTCCTGACTGCTGTCCACGTTTGTGGATACAGACATCAATTAGTTGGTTAATGACAGCTACTGGTTCTCTTGATTGGGTAGAGCATTAGTTTTTATCTGTCA
>NW_026001565.1:0-2370 GCF_001458135.2 Marmota marmota marmota | reverse complement strand
TTGACTCTTGCCGAGTTTTCTGCCAAACTAAAGATCATACATCTCTTATTATTAAAATACTTGTACTATATTAAACTATTGTCTGTACCTCAAGATTAATGATACTCTGACTTTTGACAGCTTTTTATTCAATTTTAATAAATAAAAAAGGGGAAAACATGACCCTACATGCCCAAACTAAATCTCATAAAATATTTCAAACATTTTTCTTTAATTTTAATACTAACAATCTTACTGCTGCTGCACATGGTTCAAAAATTAAATCAGATTTCAAAGGATGGAATTCAAAACTCTCATCATTGAAACACCTGAATAACCCTACACAGGCAGGTAAATCCAACCACAGAGTTCACAGCCATGGAGGCTTCACCAGCTGCCATGTAAGAGAAACCTATAAAGAGATTTTATGGACCCATTTCCCCAAGTCCAACTGTAATGTAACTTACAATGTGCACTGGAAAATCTATCCATGTGACTGGGTTTAATTATACTAGTTAGAGTGGCCAGCTACCTGTATGTTGCCCCATGACAAGCATGCTGGCTGTCTAAGGGTATCTT
Source organism: Marmota marmota marmota (assembly GCF_001458135.2). Taxonomy (NCBI): domain Eukaryota; kingdom Metazoa; phylum Chordata; class Mammalia; order Rodentia; family Sciuridae; genus Marmota; species Marmota marmota. The sequence continues at coordinate 1,812 of NW_026001565.1, read as the reverse complement.
TTGAGGAAAAGACAGCATATGGGGAGCCTAGACCAGCCAATTGTACTGGCCCCTGGGAATCAATGACATATATGTTAGGACAATTATTAAAATGAGACAGTCATAACAAGCCAATCATTTCCGCAGAACATCCACCAATACCTTACTGTCCTAATCATTCTGCAATAGAATTTGATACCTTTCCTAAATGGAAGAATTGTGCAAATACCATGCCAGTACAATAAAAATTGCCTAGAAATAGTGGATTTATTTTAGACTGGTCTCCTAGGATTGACAAAAGATAATTGTGTAAGGATGCCATGATCCCTGGAGGTTTTACTAGTAATATCCTAACCTTCAGCAAAGGTGGCATGAAAAAGGATGTTTGGTGCTTAATTTCAGCCTCAGATGTCCTGTATTATAGTGATAGCCCCATGTCAGATTTCATAGGCAGGAATCATCAGGAGGGTTCCTGCTATGGCCTGCAGGCCTGAATTCAATCTTCTTATGCTCTAATTATTGGAAATGTGAGATATAGAGAAAGGGTGATAAATATCTGGTAGCCTGTAAAAAATGCAACTTAGCTAATTGCATCACTAGGTATAATAGAGGGAAAGGAACATTGATCCTTCACCAGCCCTCTTTTATTATCAGCCAATATCTCAGAACAGTGTTATACTGATGTTGGTGTTCAGATTTCACAACAGTTGCATGCTCAGTTAACCAGACCTAAGTGAGCTCTTGGTCTCATAATCCTTGGAGTGGCTCTTTAATTTCATTCATTGCTTCTATGGTTACAGCCTCAGTGGCTATATCAAAATACTTCTAGATAAATATTGATGAAAAGATTGAAACTAAATTGAATGCTCTAGAAGCAACTGTAATAAATATTGCTCATGAGCTTTCTACTCCCAAGTGATTATAACCATGTCTGTTACTACAGCTAAATACATTGGAATTGGAAAAATGTTAAAAATCATCTTGGCAGAGCAATAATAATAATAGTCTGTATTTTTTCAGTTACAGTATCATATCCATGACATTCAAAAAAAAGTAAAATTGATCTTTTGGATCCTACCTCTCTAGCTGATGAAATACTCTAAGAGTTAAATGGCTTTAATTCTGGAAACATGCTGAAACAGTCTGCATGGCATATTATTTGAATATTAATTCTCTTTTGTATTGTGACAATAAAATGTCATGTCCTCAGAACAAGAATCCAGGAACTCAAGATAACAGATCATCACTTACTCTCTTAGAGTAAAAAGGGGGGAATATGTGGGTAGCCACTCATGAGCTGTTAAGGATCCTCTCTCTGCCTTGAGCCGAGGGGGTGTTGGTCTGGCATAGCATGCTGTTTGGGCTGTGTGATACACCTGGCCTCCACCTTCGCTCGGCAAAGAAATCTGCTTTCCCATATATCTGGGTCTGGCCATTACCCATTAAGGATATGACAGCCCACCTCTGCCTTATTTGGTGAAGAACATTATATCAAAAATTCTTTATTAATTTCCTGATAATAAAGGGATACCAGGTGCACATGCTCTCTCACTCTCTTGCCTTCCAATGTGAAAGTAGGACCTTTAAGGTCACAGAGCCATCCTGCCCTCGATTTGAAAATTATGTCTGTGTGTTGTGTGTGATTTTTCACTTTCTCCTTAGTTCAAAGATCATTCAGCCCTTTAAACTCAGTTTTCTTGTCTTAGTGGGTCACGAATGATACCTTGTGTAGACAGATGCCCTGCAGTTGGAAAAGGGGGAACCTGTGTAGACAGATGCCCTGCAGTTGGATAAGGGGGACCCTGTATAGATAGATGCCCTGCAGTTGGATAA
>NW_026001564.1:0-2370 GCF_001458135.2 Marmota marmota marmota | reverse complement strand
CCATTTAGCTGGTAGGATAAGCTCTTATTTGGACTGTACTGCTGGTCTGGGATAATAGTGTATGGTTGCTTCCTTGGATGTTCTAGTGCAAAGGCTCTCTGTCAAAGCCATTTTCTTTGGTTCCATCTGGATTTCACCTCTTCCTGTTTTCCTTTCCTCAATCAAGCAGCTCTGAGTCAACAGGGGAGGTAGTACTGGCATCCAGCTGTTCATGCTGGGCAAGGTACTTGGCAGGGTTCTATTCGGCCAGCCTTGTGCAGTATAGGAGCTCACACTGCAACAGAAGCAGGTTGGCTTTCAAAAATGGGATGACAAAAGGTTGTAGTGGGAAGTTAGCAGTTTGGAATGAAATTCTTCAATTGTCAGAGTTCATCAGTCCTAGCACAAGGGTGTTGCCTCTTTCTCTAATCTGCTACAAAGCACAAACTGCTACAAGGTGGTAAGGAACTGTTTCAGCTTGCTAGTTACCATAGGCTGAGGGCAGATGTTGATTTTTTTTTTTAATTCTTAAGTTTTTTTTTTAGGTGGACACAATATCTTTATTTTACATTTATGTGGTGCTGAGGATCAAACCCAGTGCCTCCCGAATGCTAGGCATGCACTCTACCTCTGAGCCACAGCCCCAGCCCCCAGCTGTTGATTAATCAGAGAAGAGGAAGGCCTACTGCCAAAGCCACTGAGCAGCAAGGCAGCACCATCCAAGGTTGCAGACAAATGGCTTGTGCCACTAGTTAATGTTTTTGGTGTAAATGAGCTGGTTCTTAGCCTTGAATAGTCAGGGGCAGTGGCATGGTTGGAAGGCTAGATTGCATCTTCACATCCTGTGATTGCTTTAGTCATTTCTTATTCCTTTTGCCAATGGCATCATTCTTCTCATCATCTCTAGGTTTCCTTCCTCATCTTCTGAACTGGCTTCATCCTTCTGGTTCCTATTACAGACCATCACATCTTATGCAACATATATTCTGGTTTCTCCTCCAATCACATAAATCTTTAAATTTTTACATCTCATGGAACAAATTCTTCCAAGGAAGGACTCCCTCTTGCAGGAGATCTCATTACTTGCTTAACAACTCTACCTAGATATCCCATTGACAGTTAAGTTTAGAACCAAACTCAACACCTTCCTGTGGAAATCTGTACCTTTTCTTGTATTTGAATTTCTGCACTGAACATTTCCCAACTAGCTGACCAAGTCCCAAACATCACAATTCTCAATACCAATTTCTTAATCTGTTTGGGCTGCTATAACAAAACACCTTAGACTGAGTAATTTATAAATAACAAAAAATGATTGCTCACAATTCTAGAAGCCAGGAAATCTAAGATCAAAGTGCCAACTGATCCAGTGTCTGGTGAGGGCTCTTGGATTCATGGATGACACCTTCTTCCTATGTCCTTAAGACAAAAAGAGCAAAGAAGCTCCATCAGGTTCTTTTATAAAGGCACTAATCCCATTCATAAGACAGAGCCTTATCACCTTATCACCTCCCAAAGGCCCTACCTCTTAATACCATCACCTTGGAAGCTGGGTTTCAACATGTGAATTTAGGAGGAACACAAATACTCAGACCATGGTATTATCATTATTCCCCATCTAGAGCTGAGAAAACTATGTGTAAGAGAAATAGAGTAACTTAACCATATCACACAACTTAAAAGTGGTGAAGCTGAGATTATAACTAGTCAACTCAAGTCCAAGGGCCATACTCCTAACCACTGTGGAAGCCTGTGCAGCACAGCCTTCCAGATGAGTAAATGAAAGGGGAAGTGGGCAAGGTCACTGGTCTAGGGTTTGAACCACCCATCTTGCAGCTGTTTGGCAGCATGTGACGTCAACCTAGTTTTTTTTATATCATAGGCCCCTCCTGTACCTCAATCTTCCTGGCTACACATTGGGAAAAACAACTCTAGCTAATTTCTATCCCTTCAGACATGGGCTACTGCCAAGAGAGAACATGTACACAGCTATAATAACCAGAACCAGAAATGTTACACAAACCACAGGTGCTAGGTTTGCTAACCTGACACACTGTATCTCAGGGAGTTGTCAATGTCAGTGGCTAAAGGGATCCAAGGTGAAAGGGGCAACTCCTATGCAATAATGACAGCCAACAGAGGAACTGCAACACAGCAAGTTACAAAGGATTCTGGAGCTGTCAGATGTGAACAAGTGACAGGCATGAAACCTCCAGTCCTTTTTCTAGGCAGGTGGAAAGATGCCAAAAGCTGGCAGCCTAGGACACTATGTCTGCTGAGTAGCCAGGTAGCCCCAACAGTATCCTGAATATGGGCACTGAGAGAGAACTTGAATCAGGAAGCAAAAGGTGCTACTTTCAAAGGTAGCACCTTCAGTCTTTAGTCTGAAGT
>NW_026001563.1:0-2370 GCF_001458135.2 Marmota marmota marmota | reverse complement strand
AGGAATAGACGAACTTTAGATAGGGAAGAGGGGTGGGAGGGAAAGGGAGGGGGCAGGGGGTTAGTAAGGATGGTGGAATATGATAGACATGATTATCCAAAGTACATGTATGAAGACACAAATTGGTGTCAACATATTTTATATACAGCCAGAGATATGAAAAATTGTGCTGTATATGTGTAACAAGAATTCTTAATTACTCAGAAACTTTATCTTGTATTATGTGAATGGCAAGAAAAAATGTCCTAGGACCTGTTCTGTATTTGTATCACTTAATCCCCATATTTGAAAATAAGTAAGCCTAAAGTCAAAGAACAAGAAATTGAAAAATCATGCACTGGCCCCTCTCAACCTGCAAAGACACCACTAATGCAAGGAAGTATTGTTTGGGTCAGATTCACTTGATCACAGTTTGGGACAACAAAGGTGGTTCAGGAGTGACAGGTCCCTCAACTGGCCAACTCAGTTGAGACTGTGACTTGTTCTATTCTCATTGGATAGTCCCATCATCCAATGATGCACAGTTGTAACCAATGAAGCTTTGTATTTTAAAAAGAAAATATTATACACAAGAAAGGAACCAACTTAGATAAATCTTGCTGAAATGGAAAATTAATTTCAGAGCCCAGGGAAATACAAAAGTGAATTATTTCTGGGAACTTTTATTGAGCTATTTCTCTACTGGCTCTTGGTCCTAATTTATGTACTTAATAGAATTCCATCTTAGGTATATGATAGAAAAATTGGATTGGGTAGGAATATTTTTCATTTTCAATATTGACACATAATGTATTTATAGATTATTCCACCAAATCCTGTAAGCAGAATGAGAATAAAAAAGCTAAAGGACATTACAAAAAGAATTCTTCCTGACTAGTCTAAATAAAGAATGACCAAGAATATATCTGATGCAAATGGCTATTAAAAAATGGCATCCCATCACACACACACACACACACACACACACAACTTGCAGGCAAGAAATCATACAAATTAAAGCATAAGGTTCCCCTGCAAAAATATGAATGAATATACCAGAGAGTTCCAAGTTGGCAGAATAGAGAAGGTTGCTTTCTTGGCTTCTCTGTGGAAAAAAAAAAAAAAAACAAGAAAGCAGATATGCAGTTCCTCAGCAAGGTGAGTGAACAAAAACTAAAAAGGGACATTACTGGGATTTAATACTAGACAATCACAGTATATCAGGGACTCAGGAAGTTGGATATAATAAAATAAGGAAGAAATCCCCAGCACCACAGCTGCTGCCACAGCTGGAGGCACAAACTACAGTGGTCTTTTCATGAGTAAACTGGAGGTATAAGGGAATTAAGGGAACCCACATTTTAGGAGGCCTTAGGTGTGTCTGGGTATGGAGAGTTTAAAGAACAAACACTGCCTGACTAAACTAAAAGGCATACTGCACAATTTCCTTGTGTGGGAAAGAAACCACATCTCTCCCTGCCCCATGTGGAAGACAGAGGAAGGAATCATTTTGAAGCCACAACATAGGGGCCAGCAGCTGAAGGAGCTGATTCCTGGCAAACCTGAGGTTGGTCCAAAATACAGGACTGTCACAATGCATGACATAGACTGTGACTAAGTGACCAGGAGAAAATCAAACATGGAGAGAAGTTTGCACAGGGGAATACTGGTTCTGGGAACCCACCCAGCTCTCCTCCTCTCCCTCCAATCCAGCTGAAAGAGATGGCTCCTGGCAGGGAATTCAAAAGGGCAAGGGAGAGAGAGATTGAGATTGGAAACTGAACCCAAGACCAGGAAACATGGAGTCTGCAGGTGATGCGGTGGACTAAGGATCCTTCACCACATGAGTGGAATCCAGGGGAAATACCCAGAGTGCAATTTTCCAGAATGGACCAGCATTTCCTGTGTTATGGACTTGCACTAATTTAAAATCTCCAAACCAATTGGTGGTTGGCAAAGACCCTGGAGTTTACCTGAGCCTAAACCCCACTTCCAGGAGTTCCACCTACAGGATTACCTCTCTCACTCCAGCAACCCCACCATGAGGTTGGAGTAAGCATCACACTCCAGATGACCTCACCTAACACTGCTAAGAAGGGAAGCTGAGAATATTGTGAACTACAACAAAAATGATTCTTTGATTTTTCATCATGATTTTTTTTTCTTTTTTCTGTTTAATTATGGCCTTAATGGTTCATGGACATTTATGCATATTCATATTTGTTTTTTCTCATTTCCAGCATTTTTTGAAGACTATTGCTTTGCATGGATCAGTATTTTGAGGACTCGAATGTTTGATTAATATATTTGAGTTTTGTTTTATAGTCTTTCATTTTTAATTTTTACTTCATATATATATATATATATATATATATATATATATATATATAT
>NW_026001562.1:0-2370 GCF_001458135.2 Marmota marmota marmota | reverse complement strand
TGCCTCCTGGAGCAAGAAATTAGATGTAGGAAGCGTGTGATTAAAACAGATCTATCACAGGGTGAATGGAGGCTGAGGAAGGGAGGAGAGTCCGCACCTCTGTTCTTCCCGAACACACACACCACACAGTTTGAAGCTCACGTATCATCTGTCTGGACTCCCCCACCACTTTGCATAGTGTGGAAATCTATCCAGAGGGAACTGGCTGGGGTCTTGTGGTTTTAGAAACTTTTTCCTAAGGGATCTTTTTAATTCAACTGAATGCATCCAGGAGAAATGGGAATCTCCAAGCCAGTGCTCAGGGTGTATTACTCTTCCCAAGGCACAGTGGGAACGCTTGGCTTGAAATGGTCCATAGTGCTTTCTTCTTTCTCATCATCCCCAGGTGAAGTCCAATGTATTAAGTATGCTATTAGCCTGTCCCAAAGACAAAGGAGCATAGATTCAATAACAGGAAGTGTGCATTAAAATGAGCCCTGAATAGTAAGATGTTAATTACCAAAATGTTGTTAATACGTCTCGTAAGTGAAAAAAAAATGAAGAATGGAATAACTGTGCTTGATTTCAAGATTCAATAAGCCATGAGTCAAAGAAAAAAATCATCATCCAATCTATATGCTGGAAGACCAAGGATCAATTTTGTATGCCTTCCAAATTCCACAGGAATATATTTGTTGAATCTACAATTTTACAGGCAAATGATTAATCAAAGATGAATGAAAATAAACTCCTTCTCAGAAATAGCAAGACGCAGCTTCATCTCATCTGATGGAACTTCTTGATGTTTAACTCCAACCCAAACAAAACTGCAAAAACTCTGAGCTCACTTGAGAGTGAATGAGTGGAAGCCCTGGGGTAGCCACTGTCCAGGACTGAGGTCATCCAGGCTCCCCAGCAACACAATTGTGAAAGACTTTAGGAAGGATATTTCCTTTAAGGAACTCTGTCTAATACAAGGTAGAAAGCACAACGCTCCGGGAAAACAAGTGCCTCTATAGACACTGCTATCACCACATAACTCTACCACAACATGACAACTGCAAGGGTTTTTTAAAGTTTTTATCAGTGCATCATAGTTCTACATACTAATGGGGTTCATCTTGACATATTTTTACATGAGTGAAATAGAATTTGCTCCATTTCAACCCCAGGACTTGTCTTCACTGGTGTCCAAATCTTAAATCAGCACATGCACAAATTACGCAAGATGTGATCATGGATAACAATGCAGAAGGCAAATGTTATCAGTCTTGATGATGGAACAGAAACATATTTTTGCCACAATTTGGGTGATGCTAGAGGAAAGAGCATAAGCACCAACATCCCCATCTCCTTTAGTGGAAAGTACGGGAACTAAAACAAGTACCACAATCGCCAGATCTCGGAGGATAAACCACAGAGGAACTAAAAACTATAGCAGGAAGATTTGGAGAGCAATAGTGAAAATAAGATTAGGGAAGCAAATACTTTATTTTCACGGTAGTGAAGAAATAGTTTTCATTTAATTTGATAAAATAGGAAATAACAGAGGACAGGAGGTCTGGGGAGTTGGAAGGGGAAGGTGCTACTTTTTCATTCGATGCTTCCAGATAGTGAAGGCTCAATTTTAACCCCAAAACCCAAACTCACTCAGTGGAGCTCACCCATCCACTGGCCCCCTGGCCCCACCCCTCCCCTTCCCCCCGAGAGCCTTTCTCTCTCTGCCATCTCAATTCTCTGTTCTCTCAACTTCTCCTGCTTTGAAGGCACATCACCACCATCCTGTAGGCAAGCTTCAATGTGCCACTCTCTAAAACCTATTCCTTGGCCCTGGGACCCTACCTGGTCATAGTCCAGCATCTCCCACTCCTTCTTGGCCATGTCTCATGTTGTCTTCAGTCGCCGCCTTTTCTATTTCACATCCTATTTATACCTCAGTCCACGGCAATCTGATTTAGCCCCACCATTATGTTAAAATCAAGGTCTATAGCAGCCATCTCTTTTTCAGTTTTTATCTTCCTAGATTTCTCTTCTGCATTTTATAATTTCTATTGTTCTTTGTTCTTTTTTTTTTAATTTTTATTGTTGGTTGTTCAAAACATTACATAGTTCTTGACATATCATATTTCACACTTTGATTCAAGTGGGTTATGAACTCCCATTTTTACCCCATATACAGATTGCAGAATCACATCAGTTACACATCCATTGATTTACATATTGCCATACTAGTGTCTGTTGTGTTCTGTTGCCTTTCCTATCCTCTACTATCCCCCCTCCCCTCCCCTCCCCTCTTCTCTCTCTACCCCCTCTACTGTAATTCATTTCTCCCCCTTGTATTTTTTTTCCTTTCCCCTCACTTCCTCTTGTATGTAATTTTGTATAACCCTG
>NW_026001561.1:0-2370 GCF_001458135.2 Marmota marmota marmota | reverse complement strand
CCAGGATTCTGTCACATACTTTGAGAAAATTCTATGGAAAACAGCAGTTGCCTTATTGGTACTGTTTTCTTTTTTCCCTAAGTCTGGACCATTATTAGGTACTATTAGCTTATGCAGACATGTACACATCAAATTGATGCTAAAACTCTCACAGTACCTCATACCAAGTGAGGAAACAATATCACAGCCTGGCATTAGGTCAAAGGCTAAGTTGCAAAATAAGATGTTTTTCTTTAATATATTTAAGTTTTAGAGTCAAGGCTGTGAAAAGATATACAAAATGAGACACCCACTCTTGGAACTTTCTCTTCTCTTTTATGTTGTCTGACACCTGAAATGTTAATAAGTCTGTGTTCAGCATCACATAGAAAGAAAAAAAAATCAGTATCTTTTAAACCCTGTCTTGTTTGGTCTTCCTTCTCTTTCTGAGGACAGTGCCATTCTTGCTGTTTGGTTTTGTGGAAAAGAATTGATGAAAAAGTGTATTCTCACACCTCTTGTATGGAATGAAGGAGTCCAGGCTTTTTGACTCCCCAAGGTCAGAGGAGCCATATTCTCAAAATGGAATGTCACCACTATGAATTAAGATGTGCTAGAGCCTTAAAATAGAGGGAGTTGTAAGGATGTAGTTTTAAATACATATATATTCTTAATTAGTAATTTTATATTTGTCACATAATAATAGTACTCTTGATATATTCAATTTTGTGATTAAAATAAATTTCAAATATGTCTTTTTTATTGTATATACTAAGTTAGTTAAAAACTACACCTGTGCCTAACATATTACTTATATTGGACATTAGAGGAATGCTTCCAATTGAGAGCTCTAACTGCCTTTTTAGAAAATAGATCAGAAAAATTAAATTAAAAAAATATATTGCCCATTATATGGTTTCCAACAATTAACAATATGTGTGCATATAATTCATACATTGATATTATCATATAGAAAAGGCTTAATTTAAATATTCTACTGTAAGGCTAGACTCCATCACTTTTGGAAAAACTTGCCTTTTAAAAAAGCTGCTATCTGTACTCAATTCTAATCACCTTTAAAAAAAAAAAGGGAAGTAAATGCACCCAAGAACCTGCCTATCTTGACTCATTCTGTCCTCATTCATTCCTGGAGTTGATTCCATCTACTGTCATTTGGAAAGTAGGCTCAGCGGATTCAGACTAAGAGGGCAGCAGTTTCCAATCAGCTGCTCTTGGGTGATAATTGTTTGATCCAACATATGATAAGTACAAGAGGTATGGTTTACACTATCTGATCAAGCTTTAATTTCTGGAGCTTGCCATTCTTTCAGATCCATTTCTAGGCTTCCTTCTTAATGCTCAGGAAACCCAGGTTCTGCTTCCACGCAGATGATAAAAAATCTATATGGAGAATGCAAGGCACACAGAAAGCCAGGCAATAGTGACTCTGCAGGGTTTTGAGACAGCATCTGTACACTGGAAAGGGAGACCATTTGAAAGAAGTTTCAAACAGCAATTGCTATGGCTGGAAGTGGTTTTGGTAGATGGGAACTTTCCAGCATAGTCTCCAGTATATGCAAAAATGAATCATCTTATAGAGAAGTTCATTCTCAGTCTCCTTTGACCAATTCAGTGGGAAATGCGTCAGCAGCTGAAAGTCAGAACATTCTGTATTATACAATCATGATATCTTCAGGCATGACCTGAAGTGTATGTGGACAGCTCTGTTCTGGAAGCGTGGCATCTCCTCAGATTTTGTGGTACTGATTGGCATGATCATCAGGAGAGAATCCCAAATCCAGATGTAATTTTTTTCTCTCATAAAAGTGTTGCTGGTATATAGGTAACTGAGTTGCTTTTTTCTCCTGAGCTTTGTATATGTCTGGGAAGCAGGACCTCAAATTCAGAAGGCTGGACTTTTTCTTTAGTTTTATTTTTTTATGGTCTCAGAATATAATTCTCTTTTTTTCATTTTTCTGTTCACACTCCCAATGCCAAATTTATTACTCCACAACATAGTAAACCGTTTCTCATATTTCAAATAGACACATTATTTTGTAACTATATTTTTTAACACTAGATAGCACAGTTTTCATAATATTCATTTTATTTTTTAATTATAGGTGGATACAATATCTTTATTTTATTTTTATGTGGTGCAAAAGGTCAAACCCAGTGCCTCACATATGCTAGGCAAGTGCTCTACCTCTAGGCCATAACCCAAGTCCTAGGTGGCACTGTTTATGGGATTTGTATCCTCCTGTTTTTGAGAATTTAATATGAGAGAAAAAGAGATAGATAGAGAGAGAAGAATCACTTGATACTTTGTAATAAAATGCTCATTCTTGTCCTCTCTTATTCTTCCAGAGACACAGATACCTTACTGGAATG
>NW_026001560.1:0-2370 GCF_001458135.2 Marmota marmota marmota | reverse complement strand
GCATATTGGTTTGATGAGCACCTTCCTGGCATTCATGATCCCAGGCCCCGCAGGGTCCGTGTCTGTCAGCTTGTCCAGTCTCCCAAGCACCCCACGAGCAAGGTCCCCTTACCCTCCCCACCTTACAGATGGGGAAACTTTTATCAAGAGGTCAGAGTTAGAAGCCCTCCCTGTGGCCACCTGATTGGCAGGAGTAAAGGCAGGATGTGACCCTGGCTGCCTGGCTCCAGAGCCCTGCTCTGAGCTCCTGGACCAGCTGTTGTTATTATTGGGGGCAGAGTGTTTAGAAAGAAATTGTCAGAATTTTAAAAGTGTGTGTTTTCATATCAAATAGAACTAATTGGCTAAAATATTTGCTCTGTCAATGCTTGTTCTATACCTTGCCACAAGCGGCTTGTTCCAACATCCCCTCCGGGTGGAAGATCCTCCCAGGTCTACCTCAGCCCCCACCCCCACTTCCCTGTCACCATGACTGAATTTCACTTGTCTTTGGCCATTGGATTCACTCTTTTAGAGGCTTGCATTGCTTGACTACTTGCCTGGTACTGAAGCACTGGTAGGTGTCGTCACCTCCACGCTGAATGCCTTTAGATCTGTCTGCAGTCCTGCGATTTGGTTTCATGAGAAACTAGGAACTGAAACAATTTGCCATTTATCTAGATAGGAGATGTGTGGATCTCTCACCCCAGATTTCCAGGTGTCTGTGACTCATCCAAGAGGCAAGAAGGGACCTGTGTCCACTTAGATATGACGAAATAGCCTATATTAGAGAGAGAGAGAGAGAGAGAGAGAGAGAGAGCAGTTTGATTCGTTGATTATTTGATTAAAGGCTTTAGAAGACAAGCCAGGCTGCCAGGAATTGGCTGCTGAGAAAGTGGCACTTAGCAGCTCTGTGCCAAGTTCACAGGTGTGGGGAGACCATGGCTGACATCCAGGGCTGACGAGGAGGCCAGGGTTCCGGGGCCAGCAGAGAAGGAGGAGGCCCCGGCAGTGGTCTGACTCTCTGCAGCACTTTCCCCCGGAGGCCTTTGTGGATGCTGAAGCTGCTCAGAGGAACTGCTTGGCTTCTGAGCTGCAAAGCCCAGAAACCAGGTAGAGTGTCCACCAGCCTCATGATGCCACATTCACCATGGTCAGAGCTCAGGCTCAGCGAGCAGGAGTTCTGGAAGACAGGCTGGTCTTTCAGGTTAGACCCTGGAAGACTTGACCTCGAAGAAAAGAGAAACCGAAAAGCCAGGACTTCAAAAACAGAAAATGAGCCTCAAACTCTCTTAACCCCAGCTTTGATGATTAACCGGCCCCACCATACTGGCTTTCAGAAGAATTTACCAACAGCAGCCAGGGGCATCAAAAGACCCTACGTTTTCAAACAGAACGCCCAGCACTCATAACAATCTTACTAGACACAACAGGTAAAAATGACCAGAAGTCAAGAGGTGGAAAAACAAAGGACCCGGAAAGGCCCACAGATGGATAAATACTAAAGGGATCAGACAGACTTTGCAAAAACTATCATCAAATAGAGCAAGTATTTTAAAAACTGAAAAGTCGGAGCATTTTATCAGAGAAATGGGATTCATGAAGCAAGAATCAGATGAATAGTCTCAAACTGAAAAATTAGTTAACTAAGATGAAAATCACAAGAGACGGAAAGTGTCAGTATGAGAACATGAAGAAGGACCAGAGGAAGAGAGGGCAGCTGAGGATTTTCCACAACAGATGAACTCCATCAGGTCACAGGCTCAAGAATTCCTAGCTTGATGACGATGAGGGAATGTACCTGCCGCAGTCTGGCTGGGCACAAATCACGAGCCACTGAAGCAGGAACAAACTTTATTTTTAAACTGCAGGAAAACACTTCACACAGCTCCCGGGGAATCCTCCCGAACGCCACGAGGCTTCTCCAGGAACCCCCAGCCGGAAATATCTCTCCCGGAAATCCCTCCTCCTGCACTTCCCCAACCAATGGGAACTCTCGGGGAATCCCCGGAAATCCCCATGAGAACTCCAAAATAGTGCGAGAACTCAAAAGTTGCGGCAGAGGTGGATAGTAATGCCTTGCCTGTCAATCAATACTGTTGGCAAAATGCCAGGGGCCATACAGACTCGGCCGTGGCTCTCAGCATCTCCCCTTTTTTGTTTAATTAAACAACAAGCAATGTGGCTTAGGGACCGTGCCTGTTAGGCAGTCCAATTCAACATATGGTCCTTACCCGTCATCTTAGGTTGGTACCACTGCAATTGGATCATACCCGTCACTGACTACCGGTCCAGCATACAGCCATACTTGTGGATAGGCCTTTGCACCAGTGGGGGGGTGAGGTTCTTTGCCTCACCTCGGTTGGCCCCCAAATTTTAGACCATCACTAG
>NW_026001559.1:0-2370 GCF_001458135.2 Marmota marmota marmota | reverse complement strand
TGGTTAAACATCCTTGGGTTTAATCCCTGGTACAAAAAAAAGAAGAAAAGAAAAGCGGGGGGATGGACATTAAAATGGGCGTAGGCATCAGAGGGCTGGGAAGTGGGTTTGGCTAGGACAGAGATCCAAAGAGGGCAGTCCCCAGTCAGCTAGGGGGAAGCTGTGTAGCTGCAAAGTCCAGGAAACAGAGTGGATATTCTGCCCAGAAACTGCCTCTAAGGCAGGTACCAAGAGGAGCAAGGGACAGGGCTTCAAGCAGTGGGACCCAGCCAGGTTCCTGTGTGAGCCTTTTAGGAATGGTGAGGTTTCAGCTCATCTGAGCTCAAGGATAGCTCAAAGGAATTTGAGGAGTTCTTAGGCATTACGACTGGAAGAAAAACAGCATGCAAAAGATGAATATGTATAACTGGCCCCAGACTTGCTCTGTTTCCCCTTAATCTTTCTAGAGTCATTCTGTAATATATAAGTAGATACATCTGTATATTCTTTTTAAAAAATTTTTAGTTGCAGATGGACACAATACTTTTATTCATTTATTTTTATGTGGTACTGAGGATCAAACTCGGTGCCTCACACATGATTGAACCCAGCCACACTTTACCACTGAGCTACATTTCAATCTTTATTATTTATTTCTCACTAAATTGCTGAGGCTGGCTTCAAATGTATGATCTTCCTTCTCAGCTGACTCCTTCCCGAGTGACTGGGATTACAGGTATGTGCCATCATGCCTAACTCCAATTTTTTCTTTCACACAGACAACAAAGATTACTTGCTCTTCTGCACTTTCCTTTATCCCTCCCCCCATCTTTCTGACCCCTACCCTCAGTACTGGCAACTGAACCTAGGGGCTCTCTACCACTAAGTTACATCCCTAGCCCATTTAGTTTTTGAGAAAGGGTCTCACTAGGGCTGGGGTTGTGGCTCAGCGGTAGAGTATTACCTAGCACGGTGAGGACCTGGATTTGATCCTCAGCACCACATAAAAATAAATAAAATTAATTAAAGATATTGTATCCATGGGGCTGGGGATGTGGCTCAAGTGGTAGCGCGCTCGCCTGGCATGCGTGCGGCCCGGGTTCGATCCTCAGCACCACATACAAAGATGTTGTATCCACCGAAAAACTGAAAAATAAACATTAAAAAAATCTCTCTCTCTCCTCCCCCCCCCCTTTTAAAAAAAGATTGTATCCAACTACAACTAAAATATAAAAAGAAAGGGTCTCACTAAGTTGCCTGGGATGGCCTCAAACTTACTTGCAATCCTGTCTCGGCCTCCTAAGTAGCTCCCCCAATCTATTTTACGGGTTGTTATGGATCAACATACTAAGTATCTGTTCCTTTAAATTGGTGTGTAGTATCTCATGAGATGGATGTACAGTCACTCATCTAATCATCTCCTATGGATAGGTTCTTTCCAATCATAGGTGATAACGTGCATTAAAATGAGTTTCCCTGAGTGAAAGTGCTGAGTCAAAGGTGCTGGACATTTGCAATTTTGAGAGCTGTTTGGTCAAATTGCCCTCCATAGATATGACCTCAATGTCTACTTTCACCAGCAATATATAAGAAAATATGCTATTCCAAATCCTCTTTTATGGCTGAACAATATTCTACTGTTGAGCAGAAGCAGTTTATACTAGCCCATCCGCCACTGAGGATATAGAGACATGCCAAACTTTTATATATGGATAATCCTCAGAAAATGTAATAAAGGCCAGAGGGACAGAGCCTACACTCCAGCAGTATGGGCTGGCTCTGGCCCAGCCCTTGCCCTGACTGATTCTAGTCCAACAGCAGCCATAGTTGTTGATAATGTTTCTTTCCTAAAGACATACACACATGTGGGGTTGGGGTATAGTTCAGTGGTAGAGTGTGTGCTTAGCATGCAGAAGACCTGGGATTCAATCCCCAGCATGCATGTGTGTGTGCATGCACACACACGTACACACACACACACAAAGAATTTTTGAAATTAAAGATATGTAGCTGGGGCTGGGAATGTGGCTCAAGCCGTAATGCTCTCGCCTAGCATGCACGGGGCGCTGGGTTCGATCCTCAGCACCACATAAAAATAAAGACGTTGTGTCCACTGAAAACTGAAAAAAAAAAAAAAAAGACATGTAGTTGGGCATGGTGGCACACTCCTGTAATCCCAGCTACTCAGGAGGCTTAGGCAGGAAGAGAACAGGTTCAAGGCCAACCTGAACAACTCAGCAAGATCCTGTCTCAAATTAAAAAAAAAAAAGATTGAGGCTGCTGCTGGGTAGTAGAGCACTTGCCTGGAATGTGCAAGACCCTGGTTTTAATCCCTAACACTGCAAAAAATAATAAATAGATTAAGAAATTAATAAGCAAATAACAGATGCA
>NW_026001558.1:0-2370 GCF_001458135.2 Marmota marmota marmota | reverse complement strand
TAGAAGATTGAAATTTTGGTGACCTAGTTTGAAGAATTCATTACCAGGAACACTTTGAATTTTTAGGTTTTTCTTCATTTTCCACTATAGGGATAGATGCAGTTGGAACTCGAAATCAAACATGGTTTGTGGTAGATGCTGGAAACTGGACACACTCAATTAGTTTTCAGTCAGGTCTCTATGCTTTCTTCCCTGGGGAAGTAACCATAAGCAACGGCAAGGAAAAAACACTTTCATTAAAAAGTATTTGCCATTTTTCCACAGAACTCTGAATTTACTGAAATATTAGCAAATATTTTTCCACAGATCTTATTGATACATGGCAGAAATGATCAGTATTCCATTCGTCCTTGGCCCACTAATTACGTTTTTCTAGGTTGAAATGTTCATTTGCACAAACACTTGTGAATTTTTATATTTTACTCCATTTTCCACTAAAAGTATAGAGGCAGTAGGAACTCAAAATCAAGCATGGCATGGGCTAGCTGATTTGACCTTGACACACTCAATTTGTTCTCATTGCGCTCTCTATGCTTCATTCCCTGTTGAAGTAGCCATAAGCAGAGGCAAGAAAAAACTCTTTAAATTGAAAGCTTTTGCCAAACTTCCACAGAACTCTGAGTTTACTGAAATCTCAGGAAATATTTTTTAACCTGATCTTGTTGATAATTAGCAGGAATGATCGGTACTCCAAGCACACTTGGCCCTCCAAATTTTGTTATTCTATGTTGAAGTGTTTGTTTTCAGAAACACTTTGAATTTGTACATTTCAGTTCATTTTTCCCAAAGGGATAGATGCATTTGGAACTCAAAATCAAACACAGTTTGTGCTAGCTTCTTGAAACTTGACAAATTCAATTAGTTCTCAGTGCACTCTCTATGCTTTATCCTGTTGAAGTAGCCCTAACAAGAGGCAAGGAAAAAACACTTTCATTTGAAAGTGTTGGCCAAGATTCCACAGAACTTCACATTTACTGAAAACTCAGCAAATATTTTTTCACACGAACTTGTTGATACTTGGCCAGAATGATGAGTATTCTAATTGCACATGGTCCCTTTATTTTCATTCTTCTAGGTTGAAGCATTCATTACCAGGAACACTTTGAATCTTTAGATTTTTCTTCATTTTCCACTCTAGGGATAGATGCAGTTTGAACTTGAAATCAAACATGGTTTGTTCTCACTGCTTGAAACTGGACACACTCAATTAGTTCTCAATGCACTCTCTATGCTTTGTTCCCTGTTGAAGTAGCCATAAGCAGAGGCATGGAAAAAACACTTTAATTTGAAAGAGTTTGCCAAGATTCCACAGAACTCCAACTTTAATGAAATCTCAGGAAATATTATTTCTCTCAATAGTGTTAATATGTGGCAGGAATGATTGGAACTCCATTCTTTCATGGCCCCCCAAATTGCATTATTCTAGGTTGAAGCGTTCATTTGCAGGAAGACTTGGAATTTTAGGTTTCTTTCTGTTTTCCCCTAAAGGGATAGAGGTAGTTGGAATTCGAAATCAAAATAGGTTTTGGCTAGCTGATTGAAAGTTGACACACTCCATTCGTTCTCATTGTGCTCTCTATGCTTTGTTCCCTGTTGAAGTAGCCCTAAGTAGAGGCAAGAAAAGAACTCTTTAATTTGGAAGCTTTTGCCAAGCTTCCACAGAACTCCAAGTTTACTGAAATCTCAGAAAATAGTTTTTCACCTGATCTTGTTGATACTTAGCAGGAATGATCAGTACTCCATTCACACTTGGCCCTCCAAATTTTGTTTTTCTAGGTGGAAGTGTTCGTTTTTAGAAACACTGAATTTGTAGGTTTCAGTTCATTTTTCCCTAAGGGATAGATGCATTTGGAACTCAAATTCAAACACAGTTTTTGCTAGCTGCTTGAAATTTCACACTCAATTAGTTCTCAGTGTGCTCTCTATGCATTTTTCCCTGTTGAAGTAGCCCTAACCAGAGGCAAGGAAAAAAAAACTTAGATTTGAATGCGTTGGCCAAGCTTCCACAGAAATTCAAGTTTAATGAAATCTCAGGAAATATTTTTTTTACCCAATCTTGTTGATACTTGGCAGGAATGATGGGTACTCCAATCACACTTGGCCCCCCAATTTTCATTCTTCTAGGTTGAAGCATTCATTTGCAGGAACACTTTGAATTTTTAGGTTTCACTTTTTTTTTTTCCACTATAGAGATAGATGCACTTGGAACACAAAATCAAACATGGTTTGTGCTAGCTGCTAGAAAATTGACACACTCAATTTGTTATTATTGCACCCTCAAAGCTTTGTTCCATGTTGATATAGCCCTAAGCAGCCGGAAGGAAAAAACTCTTTCATTTGAAAGCATTCGCCAAATCCAGAGAACTTCGA
>NW_026001557.1:0-2370 GCF_001458135.2 Marmota marmota marmota | reverse complement strand
GGGGGCGGGAGGGGGGGGGTAAATCAGGATATTTTTGACAACCTATGCTTTAAACTTTGAATTTCTATACATCTTCAGCAAAATCTGAAAATGAGATTGATTTTAATGATAATCTTTAATGTTGGTGTAGTAGTTATTCCTCATTATAATTTTTACTTTGCATTCTGCAACTTACCAATGAATATGTTTATGGGGTCACTTGGATATTTTCTTTGCAAATATCATATAAAAAATCCAAATTATATACAAATTATACAACTATATACAAATTCCAAAGCATATACAAATTTACTTTTGTAGTTGTCTTTTAATCATGATTTTAAAGAATTATTTGATATTCTGAATCATAAATATTCTATATTTTTTTTTCAAGTAAAAATAAACTAACTTTCTGTAAATGTATGAAAGATAAGTCTCTTAATCACCTTTGGGTTTCTCATTCATCCATAATTGTTAAACATGCCAGGGCTGTGGTGCCAAACATTCATTCAACCATCATACACAAGCAGAGAGAACACACTTCATGGCTCATCAATCCACTACTGATATATCATGATACCATTGAGAGCTGCCATTCTGCTTTCATAAAAATACTACATCCATTATGCAGTAATTTCTCATTGTTTTGATTCCATACATGGGCCAGAAAGGTTTTTCCTTTTATTCCCATTCTGAGGTATCAAGTGGATACAGAAGAGCTTTCAGAATTAATAAAGATACACTGAAGCATTTCTTGTTTTGAGCTAGGTCATTACCCTGTGCTGCATCATCCCATATTACATGCACATAATTTAATCAAAGTATATTTAATTGTCTATCCTTTCCATTGGCATTTGGTTACAGTATCTATAGATCATCCCAGTTGGTAGCCCTAAAGTAATGAAAGCTGGAATATACCTACTTCATATGTTAATTTCCATTTTAGACACATTTTTGTGTCTGAGGACATTTGTTTCACAGGAGAAGGAGAGAAGATCTATCTGCCATCATAGCACACAAGAAGTACTGGAGAATTAAAATACTCTTTTCCTTGAGGTAGCTCTCAAGACTTGACCACTAGAAGCAAGTCAATGAATAAATATCACAGAAATCATATCCCTTGAGATGAAAAGAGAAAAATAAAACTTGATTCAATCAAGTGACACTATGATTTTATATGATAAAGAGATTTATAATGTCAAAATGTCTGATGTGGATTAATAATGTCAACATAAATTAGTTATACATGTAAGGTATATGTAGCTCACTTTGTCATTTGAGTATTAAAACTGAAAAATTATTCCCATGACTGGTGCCAGGCTTATTATAATATAATCCACAATTATCCTTCAGCTGTCACTCATTATGGGATTTTAATTTAATTTTAATATTATGTTTTATAGACTTTTATTGTCCTCTGTTTACTTAGTGAATCCAGCAATCATTTTTAACAATAAAACTGTAGGTTTAAAAAATAGCTCATTGAATAACATTTAGTTAATGAATGCGAGAGTGTTGGCCATACATTATTCTTGGGTCTAGGATAGAGGATCTGGATTAGGAGAAGAATATGCCCTACATTAGAAATAATGTTAAAATTAATGAAGCATGTTGAGATTATGATTAACTTGCCAACACCTGGCTGGAATGATGTACAACATAAGTTATAAATGATGAGGAAACATAAATTATAATTTGGTGGGCATTTTTCTTTTTGAGAAAAATGAAAATATAACCTAATGAATATCTGAAATAGGATTTAGCAAGCAATATATCTCATATTTTGATTCTGCATGCACTGATTGGTGTGGGTTTGTGCATATACACACATACCTGCATGCATGCAAACATAACAAGATTAAATTCTGGACCTAGAGCAGGTGAGACAAAATAAAACAAAATTATAGAAGCTTTTTTTCCCCAATACTCAATGAAATAAAAATATTAAAATAAAAATTCCCCATATGTGCCAACATTAAATAAACAAGAAGAATAAAATATCAGTGGAAAAAATAACATAGCTATCAATGAAAGACACAAAAGATTTTGAGTCAGGACCCCTGTATCTTCTCCAGCCAAAGAGCAGTGAGAAGGCAAATGAATGGAATCAATTCTGAAATTCTTACCAGTGCATTCCCAATCTCACAGCTGATTGGGAAGTAGGTGAGTTAGAGTCTGAGCTGCTGTGGGAACTGTGGGGCAAAAACAATGAGCAGAGATGGTACTACATTCTCATGGTACCAGAGAAGATAGCAGAGTGAGTGGCTTCTGATCATGGCATTTTTCAGAAGTGAATGGATACTCACAACACTGACCTGAGCCTGAAATAAATGAAATAACCTCCCCCCCTGCCACACACACACACACACACACACACACTAAAAAACCCTG
>NW_026001556.1:0-2370 GCF_001458135.2 Marmota marmota marmota | reverse complement strand
TTGCTGGGATTACAGGTATATATCCCTACCACCACCCCCGGTTTTTTTTTTTTTTTTGAAACAGTCTCACTAAACTAAATTGCTGAGAATGACCTTGAATTTGTGACCTGCCTCAGCCTCTGGAGTCACTGGGATTGCAGAAGTGTGCCACTGTGTCTGGCTTAAAAATTATTTTTTATTATTTGTGTTAGTTTATATAATGAACATAAAATGCTGTTATATGTGTCTGCTTGCTCTTTTTAATTTTTTTTTAAACTTTCCACAGTTAAATAAAGATAAATATAAGCAAGCAGGGCTGGGGATGTAGTGTAGTGGTAGAGTGCTTGTCTAATATGCGTAAGACCCTGGGTTCAATCCCCAGCACTGCAAAAAAGAAAAAAAAGTTAGTATAATAGATTTAATAGTTGCTGGGCACGATGATGCAGGCTTGTGACTAGGGAGGTTGGTATAGGAGGATCTTGAATTTTATGCCAGCCTCAGCAATTTAGTGAGACCCTATCTCAAAATAAAAAGGGCTGAGGATGTAGCAGCCCTGGATTTGACCCCCAGTAGTGCAGAAAAATTAAGTCACCAGAAGATCTTGATCTGAATCAAAAGAGAAATAAGCCATATCCTTGGAGTGGAGGGGAATTAAAAGTATAATGAGAATAATACTTTGTAATTAATCTGTTGGTTTTGCATTTTCTAAACTAATTCCAATTGGATTTTTCCAACTTGACAAATTGAATATAAAGTAATTAAAAGAGTAAATGAAGACAAGTGGGTAAATTTGTTTTAAGAGACAGGAAATTAATGAAAACGTGCATTGAGCAAAATCAAGTCAAACAAGAAGTATAGTTTGTTAAGATGTGAATTAGAAGGAATTTCTTTCTTTTTTTTTTTCCTTCTTCCATACCAGGGTTTGAACCCAAGAACACTCTGTATCACTGCTCTATTCTCCCAGTCCTTTAAATAATTTTTTGAGATAGGATCATGCTAAATTACCCAGGCTGGTATCCATTTTGCAGTTTTATTGTCTCAGCCTCCTGAGTTCCTGGGACTACAAGAGTGCACCACTGTCTTGAGTTCCTGGATTACAGGTGTGCACCACTTGCACCTGAAAAATTAGGAATTCTTATACATTGCTGGTGGAAATGTGAATTGGTTCAACCACATTTCATCTGAAAGCTGAACATTGAAATTCCTTAATATCTCAGCAACACCATTCTTAGGAATGTGATCAAAGAAATTTGCACATGAATACCTCATTTATAAAATTGTGCTCCTTGTTCACAAAGTGGTGTGATTTGTTTGACCAGTCATTGAATAATGTGATTTACAAAATAAAATATTTGTAACCAGTAAAAATGAATCAACTCTAACCACTTGCAACAACATGGAGAAATCTTGGGAATTTAATGTTAGGTGAAAAAATAAGCCTCCATAAGACTACATGTGATACAGTACTGTTTTTGTTTTTGTTTCTCTTTTTGTTTTGTGGTACTGGATATTGAAACAGAGCCTAGCCAATGCTGGACAAGTACCCTGTCAGCTGTGGCCCTCCACCCACGATTCTATTTTTGAAGAACACAAATACTATCAAGATAAAACAAAATATTGGGAAGCATTATTATCTGTAATAAAGCAGTTTTCTTTTTTTTTTTTTTTAATCTTGTTTACCATAAGACTTAGCAGTTATATCTTATATAGTCTTAAAGAATTTAAAACTCAGGTTCACACAAAGCTTGTTCATGAATGTTCATAGCAGCTTTAATCAAAATCATTAAAATTGGAAACAAAACAAATGCCTCCAGTAGGTGAAATATTAAACCATGGTACATCTACGCCATGACGTACTACTCGGCAATGCAAATAAATGAACTTTTGATAAATGCAACAGTTGGATGGCTCTTGAGAAACTTATGCTGAGTGAAAAAAAACTAATCTGAAAAGTTTTTTAAGTACAGCCAGGTGTGGTGGCACAAGCCTGTAATCTCAGCGGCTCAGGATGCCAAGGCAAGAGGTTCTAGAGTTCAAAGCCAGCCTCAGCAATTTAGTGAGGCCCTAAGCAACTCAGTGAGACCCTGTCTCTAATAAAATACAAAAAGGGGTTGGGGATGTGGCTCAGTGGTTATGTGCCCCTAGATTCAATTTCCAATATCCCCCCCACCAAAAAAAAAAGTTTTAAGTACTTTATGATTCCATTAATATAACATTGTTGAAAAAAAAAATAATAGAGATGGAAAACAGATTAGTGGTTGCCAATCATGAGGGAACGTTGTTACTGGCCATAGAAGGGTAGTATGAGTGATCTTTATGATAGAACTGTTCTTTGTATTTTTGTTGTTGAAAGGTGCGTGTGTGCGTGTTTTTTTTTTTTTTTTTTTTTTT
>NW_026001555.1:0-2370 GCF_001458135.2 Marmota marmota marmota | reverse complement strand
AGCAAAAAAAAAAAAAAAAAACACCTGCTCAAGAAGGATTGCACATGCCCGTGGACAGACTTCCTCCTTCTTCCCTGATATTTCATTCCATCCAGCTCCCCAGCCTATTGGATAGTGCCACCCAAGTTTGGAATGGGTCTTCCACTCTTGGTTCACTGAAACACATGTCAATCTTCTCTGGAAACATCCTCACAGACACCTCCAGAAGTGTGCTTTACTAATTTCCTAGGTGTTCCTCAATTTGTTCAAGTTGACAACCAAAATTAACCATCATGTAAGTGAAAAGTATAAGAAATATTTTCATGAATTGAATAAAATTTTCTGAAATTTTTGCTGTACAATGAAAATAGTTAAAGAAGAGCAAAGAGAGAAAATGTGGATGACTTTGGATTGGATGAAAATATTCAATTATTGGTATCTTATTGTCACTAACGTTTGAAGTATTGATTTATTGTTATGCCAAATCTTTGCATAAAAGGGCAAGGGCATCATGAAAAGAGTCTAAATCTCTAATGAAGTACCAACAGCATAGAATTTCTCTCCTAACTTTTTTAAATAGTTGAGAAAGAGATGCTTATGGAAATACCCACATGAACTCTACAAAATAAAAGGAAAAAAAATCAACCATATAGTGGACTTCAGGGTTGGTTTTTACAATTTACGATTCTGAAGTCTGTCTACCAGATTAGAAAACAAGATTCATGGGTATGCTTGGGAAATTGTTTCTGATTATCTCCCCTTGGGAAATGAGAGGAAAGTAAAGGTCAGTCTTTTTATATTCTGCAAAGATTATGGTGACAGGATAAGTAATGGTCTTGCACTGGATTTTACTGGCTTTAACACAAGAATGTTTTAATTCTTAAATTCTGTTTCCTATTTAAGAAATAATAGTCAGAAATAACAAATGGTACTTATTAAATCTCTGATGTGTTCTAGGCATTGTTTTTAATACTTTTTGTATTTTCTTGAGGGCTTCAGAATAACACCATGTCAATCTGTAGATTCAATACAATCCTGTCAAAATCCCAGCAATTTATTTCATAGCTATCAACAAACAAATTCTCAAGTGTACAAGGAGAGGCAAAAGACCCAGAACAGTCAATGCAATTTTGAAGGAGAATAAATTTGAAGGATTGTCACTTCAAAACTTACTATAGAGCTACAGTTATCAAGATAGTGTGGTATTGATGAAAAAAAACAGAAAACAATGGAGGGGCTGGGGTTGTGGCTCAGTGGTAGAGCGCTCACCTAGCATGTATGAGGCACTGGGTTCGATCCTCAGCACCACATAAATATAAAATACAGATATTGTATTCACCTAAAACTTAAGAGTAAATATCTAAAAAAAACAATGGAACAGAAAAGAGTACAGAAATAGACCCCCACAAATATAGGTGATTGATCTTTGGTAAAGAAGCAAAGCAATACAATGAAGAAAAGACAGTGTTTTCAACAAATAGTGCTACAACAACTGGATATTCACAGGCAAAACACTGAATCTAGACACAGACCTACAGCCAGCATCGAGCCTAGTGGACAGGAACATCTGGTTTCTGGGAATAACCAGTGGACGTTTCCTCTTATTAACTGCCCTGACATATTGTGAATTTCTATTCCTCTCTGCCATGTCCACACACTTGAAATGGGTATGACCTGCTAAGATGCTAATTAACCTGCTGACTGCAAGACATCAGGAAGCAAGACTCCGCCCTTGAACCTTACCCCTTCCTTTGATGTACCCCCTTAAATAAACCTCTGGAGCCATCTTTCCTGATCCTGGAGAGTTAGGCTGTAAATGAGAGATCTTCCTGAACAATAGAATACAGCTCATTAAACAGGAAAACAAACCTTGAATATAATCCAAACCATAATCCCAGATTATAAAGCAAAACAAAACCCCACAGTAAATCCCACATTTGACAATAAACGTGCATATTATGTTCTGTGTGAGTAGACTTTCAGTTTGAGAACTTTAAAGATCTTAGAAGGTGAAAAGTTCAAATTTATTTTGACTCAAGCAAAAGATGGAATGGGAATAAGAGTGAAAATTCAGTTTAAAAAGGTAATTTAATTTGTTACATACTGTTCAAGAAAACAAGCAAGATGCAGGATGGAATGGTGTGCTACCTTTTGTGTAAGACAAAGGGAAATTAAGACAATAAGAATAGGGCTGGGGGTGTAGCTCAATAGTGGAACATTTGCCTGTCACCTATAAGACCCTGGGCTGAATCCTCAGCACTTAAAAAAGAAAAAAGAAAGGGGGAAAAAAAGCTTTCAAAAGTCAGAGAAAGAACTAGCATGGAGAAGAGAGGAAGGGATCTGTTATAATTAAATACAAACAGAAACAAATGTCCTAACTGCATATGAAGA
>NW_026001554.1:0-2371 GCF_001458135.2 Marmota marmota marmota | reverse complement strand
CAGAATTAACTGTCTACTAAATAAAGTACAATGCATATTAATGGGTTTCAGGGTTTTTACTTTTCTGGATTTTATACTTCTGTCTCTTTTATGCTGAAAACCTTGGTTCATTTTTTGCTTTATTCATACCTATGTATCTAATTATCTCTGTGTCTATATCTGTTTATCTATCTACCTAGCTAGCTACCTACCTACCTACTGTCTGCTTTTTTCTCGGTAGAGTATACCTTGCTTACTAGGGGTGTGTAATCCATACTGTGTTTTAGTTTTTCTCTGACTATGCTACCAACTGAATATGCAGTTAGATTCATTTGTTTCAATTGATCAAACATTTTGAAATTAATTTTTTTCTCTACCCTTTGCTATTTTTATAATAAAAACATTTCTAGGAGATGTGTTTGAATAAATATGTTGAGTAAATCATCCAGGAGAGAAGAGACTTCTTCTTTTTCACCTGTTCTCTTCTGCCCATAAAATGCTATGAGGGCATGTGTAAACTCACCTTTCCCGAGTGCTCACTTGTCCCAGGCACTGTGCTGAGGCCTTTGCAGACACGCACCCCCCCCAATGTGTAACCACCTCTACTCCCCTGAGAGGTTGATAACTTTATTACTATCTTGAAGACAAAACAGATTCTCAAAGAGGTTAAGTGACTCCCCAAGTCACACAATTGTCAGTTGAAAATTCAGAATCTAATCACAACTATGTCTGTCTAAAACCCATATTCTTTTTCATTCTGCCATGTTGTCAATGATAACCCTATACGCATGTATGACAGTTAACTCTAGAACTTAATGTGACAATGTGGGTGAATCTTAGACATAAAAATGTATGCAAAAAAACCAAAACAAAACAAAACAAACAGAAAGGTGCATACTGGGTTGGGGGTGTGGCTCCCTGGTAGAGTGCTTACCTACTATGTGTGTGGCCTGGGTTTGATCCCAGGCACAAAAAGAAAAACCATCTCTACTCTGTAGGTTACCATTTTTATTAAGTTCAAAAACAGGCAGATATATGACCGAGGAACTGAATGGGAAAGGGCAAAACAGCACTGGGCATCAGTACGTTATTACATGGTGTTGGTGACATAGGCATATTCACTTTGTAAAAAAAAAAAAAAAAAATGACCTATTTGCACAGTTGTGATTTGTATACTTTTCTGTATGTATACTTCATTAAAGACTTACTTTTTACTTGGGAGGCTAAGGCAGGGGGATCATAAATATGAGGCAATTAATAGTAATTGTTGTTAATAAATAACTGACTAAATTATTACATTACCATGATCTATATTTGAGACATCAGTTAGACATGGAGGGCTCTGTAAAAGGGTTAAAAAAATGGTTTCTCTCTTCTAGGAGCTTGTATTTAATTGTTTCTGTAATCACTATCATGGAGACATGACCATCACATTCTCTCCTTCACCCATTTGTTTATCAGCATTTATTAAGAATCTAATTTCTCTGTGATTTCCTTAACATATGTACAGTGCTGTCTCCCATGATGCCACTTAACACATCAAAAGGAATAGTGTTACTAAAATCTAGAGAAAAGGTCAGAGCTACCTTTTAGCATTTACTGGCCAGGAATGACACTGAACTTTACACACCTTTTCTCAACTAACTCTCAACAATACAAGGAAGCCAGCATTGTTATGTTCATCATCCATGTTTAATAGAAAAGAAAACAGATGCTTAGGTTAGAAAATTTGTCTGCATTTACATGAAAGAGGCTGAACTGGGACTTTAACTCAATTCTCTAGAAGACCAGAGCCCTTTTGCCTAACTACTGCATGTGCATTGGAGGTGGAGGTATCCTGACACAGGAGTGACACTCTGGGATGTGAGTCTGTCAGAGGCAGGAAGAGGTTTAGAAGTTGGGGAAACCGAGAGGAACTTGAATCAGTGGCAGGCCCAGAACAAAATGCATTCCCCAAGCCCCCGGGAATATCTTTGAATGCGACAGCCTGGATTTTGGCTCTGGAGGTTTGGCATGGTGTGTACAGCGAAGGGGATTCTTTAGCTGAGACCCTCCAAAAGTGGTTCCGATTACTCCTCCTTGCTTCCTTCATAATCAGCATTCTACCTCTGCACAGATGGAGGGAATTCCAGGGAGTCTCTCATGAATGAATATGTGAAATTCCAAAAAATAAATAGTTAATTTATTTTAACTAATGTACACACATGTATTCACATGGACATGGTATCACACTTTAGGGCTTGCAAAATAAAATAATAAGGAAGGCTAAAGTTTAATATTGCAGACTTGTGGAAAAATTTTAAAGGCAGGGGGTGGCTGGTGATGTGGCTCAGTGGTTCAGCACCCCTGGGTTCAATCCCTGGTATAAATAAATAAAGTATTATAAAAAAAA
>NW_026001553.1:0-2371 GCF_001458135.2 Marmota marmota marmota | reverse complement strand
AATTTGTACTTAATCTTTGACTTCCTTTTTTATTCTATTTTCAGATTACTTGTTCCTTTTCCCAACTTTTTCCTACCTAAGGATCTCAGTTAATATGTATTATTTCCATGGAGTATGATATTATTCTAAACTTGAACCCTCTTGCTACCATTTATTTAGTAACTTTCTGTTCTTCTGTTCCTCAGATTAATATCTTTCATCAGGCTAAATGCAAAGCCTGTCTTAAGTTAAACTTAAAACAACCATCATTTTAAGGAATATTAAATATCCAAATCCATTTATTCAAGATTTATTGAGAACCCAGTTTATAGTAGAAGCACACACAGTTTACAGTTTGGTCTTGACAATTACATGCTCTTTTTGGTAAATATTGAATTTTGTTATTGATCACTGGTAGAAGTGGACAGAGTAAAGAATGTTAAAAAGTTAAATATTTATTAAGAAAGTCCTATAATTACCATGGTGGTAACTATGATGTATGAATACCTGATAGCAATTAGATAAGAAGACTGATTGATTTAAAAAAAATATGTTACCAATGAAAACTACTGCTCCAATCTATATAGTGAGATGCTTCAGATTTCTATAAGGATGAGTCACTGAAATTTTTATTCTCTACATGTATAGAGAATTTTCACATTGCCTGATACAGAGATTTTACATTCCATGGATCATCTTGTTCTGGGTCTTACATTCTTTTTTTTTTTTTTTTTTGGTAAGTAAGTTTTTAAAGTGTAACTTGTGTATAAGAAGTATGTAGGGGGTGGCCAGGAAGATAACTTCTCTCTTTAGTTTACTGTTTACCACATGGTAAGGATTATCGAACATGTGGAATTCCTGTATTTTGATTGGAAAGAATAACTCAAGGATTTTGTCTTAATGTCACCAGGCAAAGTAAGCATATTCTAAGATGAAGTGAGAGATGAATATTTGGCGACTGGCACACAGATATGCAGACATATTATGTGTCCATTGAACCACTTTTTAAATAGGAAAATTGCTACAATATATAATCCAGTTTTCTTTGCTTCTAGCTTTTTGATAGTGTCATAAAATAAATTTCCAACCTTAACTGTGAACTGAAGTGATGAGGTAATATGTCCATTCCTGCTCCACTATCCATATTTCTTTCCTATTTTTGAACTGAATGATATCAGTGGGTTTTTGATTCAAATACTTAGTATGATAGAAACTTGGTTGTGTAGTTATCCACTGAAATGTAACAACTGAACTACTCTGGGTTCTGGCATGAGCAAGAAACCCAGTGAAATTTTGGAATTTTTCATTATTGCAGTTAGCTTACGGTGCTTTTAAAAATCCTAAAACATGTTATTATTGGCAGAGGATTCTAACAAAAAGCAGTGCATTGAAAAGATAAAACAGGCTATAATGCTAAAATCTAACTAGGCATTGCCAGAAGGTTTGGAGCAAAAGTCACCTATGGTATTTGGAAGTTAGACTACATGATTACTGAGCCTGTATTTCTAAGGGAATAATTTGGAAGGTAGAATTTTAGTAATGTGTGGTGGGTTTTATTCATTGAATTTCATAGTGTAAAACCAGAAAGATATGAGATGCAGAAAACATCATCCAATTCTGCAAAGAGAAATGAAGCATGTAAAGAGGGTTGAGAAGTTTGTAGTGCCCAAATATTGGTTGAGCCATATATTCCTGGATTCCTATGAAAAAGAATATAGAAAAGGCTTTTAGCTATACAGTTCTGGTAAAAAATTTCTGCTTTTCAAAGTGATTCGGCTTTCTAGTTCAGAACACATCAGATGTATAGCCTCTCTACCTATTTTGCCATCTGGTGTTAGCCATTAAATATTGTTCTATCTAGCTATTAAGTAGTGAGAAAGGCAAGAGAGACAAAAGTCAAAGGAAGTCTAATTTTGAAAAATGTCTTGTAAAGATCTTTAGATGGAGTTGATGTCATAGGGAGGTGAAACAGATGAAAACAGACCATTTTGAAGTGATTGATTATTTAGGAAACCTTAAAACACCCTTTAGGCAGGGAGGAGAAACCATCCATCCCCAGTAAGAACATGCCTAAACACCCTTTTCAAACATGATGAAAGATGATAATAGGTGTGACTTTGCAAAGAGCAAGTTGTTCGTTAAAGCTATTATCTAACATTTGATGTTGGGTTAATATGTACTTGATTTTCTTGTTTTAATCCATATTTAATTTTCAGTTCCTAAGAAGATGTATTCAGAACTGATCAAAAGAACTATACCTGTAATTATAACTATTAGTTAAAACTGTATCTGTCATCTATATATGTGGCATGTCTCTTGTTTGTCTATTCAATATACATATATATCCTGATCACCACTTAAACAGTTGTCTCTTATGTTTTATCAGGCATCA
>NW_026001552.1:0-2371 GCF_001458135.2 Marmota marmota marmota | reverse complement strand
AAAAAAAAAAAAAAAAAAAAAAGTCCACTTTCTTTTTAATATGAAAGATAATGTTATCAAGGCAAGATAGATTCATGCAGCCATACTGATTCTCATGATCAAGTCACCTCCCTTCTTAAAACACTTTGGTGATGGAATGAATACAGTCTGACTCTTCTCTTCCTCTTCCTCTATCCCACAAGTGGGCAAGCTGATAAGCAAGCCTGAGCATTCCTCCCCTGGTGCTGGTGGAGAATTTCAAACCACACAACCTGGCCTGGTGATTCGAAATCCTCACCCCTGTTCTGCCTTCTCAACCATGATTAAAACCAAAGTCACACACCTTTCCTGTCACTCAAGCTATTTTAGATCAGTGCCAGTGCCTGCTTTACTCTCTCCAGAACACTTCATAATGTGGGTAACAAGCTTTCACACTCTCTTGGTTGCCTGGTGTTAGTCTTGACATCCAAATCAATTTTGGGGTAGGGGACTGAACTGTCCTCCACCTGGCAAGTATAAAACAAGTGGATTCCCATTTCCTTTAAATGACAAAAATAATAAAAATGGCTAATGCTTCCAGAGGGCTTGTTATGTGACTGATGCTGTTTTAAGACTGTACATTTGTCAATTCATTGTCAAATCTATATGAAAGTTACACAAGGTAGGTGTATTATCACCCCATTGCATAGGTGAAGATTCAAAGATTTAAAGTACAGTGAAGTATCCAATATTACACAGCTAAGAGGAGACAGAGCAGGATTTAAAACCAGGCCTCCTGGCTTTAGACCCAATGTTTTCATCCACTTCCCTATAACATTCCAACCCTGATGCACAAATATCTATGCAAACCTGGTTCCTGAATGCTTCCAGATGGATTCTGGTACTCACCCGGCCCCCTGGCACCAGGCCTTGCCTCTGCTATTTCCTTCCTTTTTTCCCAAGGTTGTTCTTATCAATCTTAAACTCTCAAGGAAGACTTTGACTACCCACTCTCCACCTCTTCACCAAGTAGTTCAAATCTTATTGTAAGTTTTATAGTGTATCATGTGCCTCTAATTTATGTTCTTATCAATTTGGAAGTTTGCTTTTCTTTGTGTCATTATAGGTATTTTTCTCTCTAGGAACTCATAAACTTAGTGACAAAAGAAGCTGTGATTATTTTTAATAATTGCTACAATTAAGTAGTGCCAGGCCCCAAAAAGTTCTTCTTAATATTAATATTTACAAAATAAATAATACACAAATATTTATATTTCAGACCATCATGTAGACTACCCATAACTAGACTGACCACTTTACCAGAAATTTAAAAGCAAGTATTTCCAACACTGGAATTATAATCTTACAGAATTATAATCTTACATATGATCCCTCTCCCAGGGTCTCTTTTAAGTTCCCTATGAAGCAATAGCACACTCCAGCAGTGCCTGACTTAGAGTTCCACAGGGTGCCCAACCAAGAGAGTAGGTAGAGGCCAAGCCAACCTCTTTGTCACCCAAGGTATACTCACCCTCTTCCTTTGACCAGGCAAAGATGGGCCCATGTATGTACATAAGATGTACTAGGATCTCTTTATTGTGTCATCATACTCTATGGAATTTAGCTGATTTCCTTCTTTACTGGACTGAAAAATCCAGGAGCAGGAAAGATAAATATAGGTAATAAATTTTACTGAATGCTCACCATTATTCAAGTGCTTTTCACAATTTTTAAATTCAATATTTACATGTCTTTGAAGTAGCTAATATTAGCTTCATATTATACATGAAAAACTGAAGAACATGAACCATTTACCTAGTACATGGCAGTGCTGATGCCATATTTGAACTCAGATTGAATGGTTCCAAGGCACACCTACCTTCCATCTCAGGGTGAGAGTTCATTATGTCTTCTAAATCCAAAGGGAAGAATCTCATTGTATCAGAACATAAGCAATAAAATACTGAATGGGGCAACTTAAAATGTATAAAGCAATTTTATAGCTTCAATAACAAATTCATTTTAAAGGACCATTTTAAAATTCTATGAAGAAATATTCTTACCTATTAAAAGACAAACTTTTCCCTGTTAATGTGAAAAAATTTTAATTAATAATTGCTAAATAAGAAGACAGATGGCCTAATTGCTAAAGATCCTTTTGCAGGAGAATAGAGAAACATACAAATGAATGAGTAAAATGAATGAGCAACTGTCTTTTAAAATACAATGACAATAAGAAATCCAGATTTAACTCCTTGTTAACAAGAGGAAAGAAACAAATTGTGGGGGAAGAGTAGAAATAAAAGCTTATGAGATTCAGCAATAGCCATATTCAATAGTATGATAGAGAACCTTCCAGAAAACACTGGAGAGACAAAAATAGTTAAAACTAAAAAAAAAAAAAAAAAAAAAA
>NW_026001551.1:0-2371 GCF_001458135.2 Marmota marmota marmota | reverse complement strand
CTTAATGCTAATTCAAGCCCTAAATTTAAACCATAATACCAAACCCTAAACAAGGCTCACACCCTAATACCCCTAGCTCTAAACCTAACCTAAAACTGAACATAACCCTTACACTACTTGTGTCCATAAACCTAAACATAAAACTATCTTTAACGATAACCCTAGACCTGATATTAGTCCTAGTGCTAAGCCAAACGCTAACCCTAACCTTAACCCTAACCCTAAAACAATCCCAAGCCCTCTCTCAAGCCCTAAAACCAGCCTTAATCATAACTCTAACTCTAACCATAGGCCTAACCCTAATTCTAACACTACCCCTACCTTTACATCTAGCTATAACACCAATCCTTACCCTAAACATAACCCTAACCCTAAACCTAATGCTAGGCCTAAGCTGAACCATAACCCTAGCCCTAATTCTAGCCCTAATTTAACCCTATTTCTAACCCTAACCCTAGCCCTAAGACTAACTCTAACTTTCACACTAGCCCTATCCCTAGTTCTAACCCTATCACTTACCTAACCCTAACCCTAACTCTAACCCTAGCCATAAACCTTGCCCTATACTTATTCCTAGCCATAATCCTAGATCTATCCCTAACTCTAAATCTAACACAAAACCTAGCCTAAGCCTAATAAAAAAAACTAGCCCTAACACTAACTCAACTCTTAAAACTAGCCCTAACCCTGACCCTAGCAGTAAATCAAAACCAAACAATAGCCCTAATACTAAACCTTAACTAATCCAAATCCTAATACTACACCTAGAACAAACTCTAGCCTTAATTCGAGTCCTAACCTTAACCTTAATACTAACCCTGACTCTGACTCATATCCTAACACTCACCCTAGCTCTAAACACCATCCTAAACTTAAAGGAAACACAGACAGTAACCCTAGACGTAATTTGAGTCCTAACCCTAACCTTAAAACTAACTCTGACCCTGATTATTAATATAACACTAACACTAGCTCTAAATATCATCCTAACCTTAAAATAATCCTAACACTACAGGTCTAACCCCTAACCATAACCCTAAAACTAACCCTAATTGTAACGCTAGTTCTTACATTAGACATTACTCTAACCCTAGCTCTAATCCTAACACAAAAACTAGACCTAATCTGAGCTCTGAATCTAGCTTTAACCCTAACTCTACCCCTAACCCTAGCTCTAACCCTATCCCTTACCCTAACCAAACCCTAACACTAATTCTAATCCTAATTCTAAGCCTAATCCTTAACTTAAGCCAAACACTATTGCTATTACTAGTGCTAACCCTAGCCCTCATTCTAGCTCTAATCATAACCCAAACCCTAACCCTAACTCTGACCCTTATTCTGACCCTAACACTAATCGTAGGTCTAAACCTGAACCTAACCCTAAACCAAACTCTAACACTAGCACTACCAGTAACCTTATACCTAAACATAACCCCAACACTAGCTCTAGACCTAAACATAATCCTAAATCTAGCCATAACTCTAGCCATAGACCTAAAGAAAAACCTAGACCTAACCTTAATAATAACCCTTATCCTAACCCAAACACTAATTCTTCCACTAGAACTAACCCTCATCCTAATTCTGGCTTTAATTCTAACCATAATCTTAATCAGAACACTGACCCTGACACTAACATTAACCCTAGCTCTAAACATCACCTTAACCCTGAAACTATACCTAGCCCTTACATTAACCCTAAAATTAGCCCTAATCATAACAAGTTCTTAATTTAGCCATAGCCCTAACCTATTGCAAAACCTAGCCCTAATCCAAGCCCTACCCTAAGTTTAACCCTAAAACTAACCCTAAATCTAACCATAGCCATAACCCTAAGCCTAAGCCTGACCTTAGACCCAATCCTAAGCATAACCCTAGCCCTAACCCTAGCTCTAACCATATCCATTACCCTAAGGATAATCCTAACCCTTATGATAACCCTAGGCCAAACCCTAATCCTATGCCCACCCCTAACCATATCCATTACCCTACACCAAACTTGAACCCTCAACCTAAAACTATCATTAACCAATCACTAAATCTAATGCTAATTCGAGCCCTATCCATAAACCATAACCTAACCTAAACCCTAACCCTGACCCTTATAATACCCCTTGCTCTAAATCTGACCCTAACCATAAACCTAACCCTCACAATAGACCTAGATATAAACCTAACCCTAAACCTACCCCTAAAGCTAACCCTAGACCTGATATTAGCCATAGCTGTAATCCTAGTCCTCACCCAAACACAGACCTTAACCCACATCCTAGACATAATCCTCGCCTTCATCATAACCCAAACCCTAACCCTAACCCTAATTCCAACCCTCAACCTATCCCTAAAACAAGGTATAATCTCATCCCTT
>NW_026001550.1:0-2371 GCF_001458135.2 Marmota marmota marmota | reverse complement strand
TATATATAAAGATACTTCAGATATTCTGCAAAAATTTCATTTGAGGTCTTACTCATTGTAAACCTTACTTTATGAAATATTCCTTCATATTTGCCAAACCTTAGAATAACCCTTGTAAAAACCATAAATATGGTGCAGATAAACAGTGGCAGGCTTACATAATGAGGCATCCTTGCCAAATACGAGTAAAAGAAGACAGGAAGCCTGCCTCCCACTAAGCAACATGTTCCAGGCCTAGCGTGCCTAAAACACCATTATTCATGGAGTGGTCTGGCTCCTGGCAGAAGTTACGTCCCTGTGGGGCTACCGAAGGGGAGCCTGCAGAGCCCTTCAGGGCAAGGGGCACCAACTTAGCTTGCTTCCTCCTGCTTGTATCAATTAACACTTGCGAGCAATGTGGGCAAACATTCAGTTTTCATTACCAAGGGTAGCACATTGCATCCCATCTAATAGGTGCTTGATAAGTGGTAGTTAAAATAAACCACTATTTTAATCTCCAAGTGAGATTTTTAAGGAGTTATTTGTTCCCTGAATAAAATGGATATGGCATAATGAAAATTACACAGAAAGAGCACTTTCTCCTAGGCAGCATCAGTTTTACTCTGTTGATATATATATATCAAAAAAGGGCAGGGAATAAGGTCATTGGAACAAAAATTAAGTACTAATAGCAACTGTATTTTTGCATACTTGGATGGGCTAAGTGTTTGAATGGAGAAAAGGCGCACTAGTCATATGTGATGGATTAGAGAAACCATTGTCTTCTGTTAAGCACTTTTCTTAAAGAAGCAGTAGTTTCACAGGACAAAACAGTTACTCTGGCAGCTAATGACCTCTCACTTCCCAGCACTACCCCTTACTAGACATATAATCTTCCATAAGTTATCTAATTTCTCTATGCCTCTATTTCTTCTAAATTTAATATCTATAATAACCCTACAAGATAGGTGATAGGTATTAAATGAGTCAGTTTGTAGAGTGCTTACAACAGTGCCTAGGCCAGGTGCAGTGGAGCATGCCCATAATCCCCGAGACCCGGGAGGCTGAGACAGAAGGATCACAAGTTTGAGTCAAGACTTAGCAACTAAGCAAAGCCCTAAGCAAAAATTTTAAAAAGAGAGGCTGGGAATGTAGCTCAGAGGTAAAGTACCCCTGGGTTAATTCCATAGTATCCCTTCCCCCAAATAAAAAGAATAGTGCCTAGCACTCATATGAAAAACTATGTTAGTATTAAATAACTTAATAAAATGATCCCAGATCCTAGGAGTAAAATAGTAATGTATGGAACCAGGAAAGGGTGGAGAATAGTCAGACCCATAAAAACAAAAGATATCCACTCCAATCTTTTATTTGTTTCTTTATTGATTTATTGATTGCAATACTAGGGATTGAATACCAAGGTACTAAGATACTTCTCTAGTCCTTTTTATTTTGACACAGGGTCTGGTTAAATTGCTGAGGGTGACCTTGAATTTATTATCCTCCTGCCTCATCCTCCCCAGTAGCTGCAATTAGGGGTATTGCCACTGCGCCCACCTCTAATCTTTTATAGTTATTTTCTGTTCCTTAAAAGCTTCAGCTGTTTTGCATTTGCAATCACATGATTTAATTACTATTTGACTAGTCATGGCCAATGTGTTGAATTTTATATTATCCCTTTTTATTTAAAAGTAAGAATTATTGAAGAAGGCAATAAAAGTTTTCAGAAAAATAAAATACAAGTTTTCAAGATGCCATATAAGAAAAAATTAGGGAAATATATTTGTCCGTTGATGTTATTCTTTTCAACCATCTTTTCTTCCTAGTGAATTTGGCTTAAATTTGCTGGCAGCTCTTTTGGCCCTTGCGTTTAGATATGATTGTGGTTGATGACCTCTCAGAAGAGCCAAAGATAACTATCACTTTTATTCCTTTCCATTTTACTACTACATGAGCAGAACATCAATTACCAAAGAGAAGTCTCAGGATGCTTCAAATTTATACAATGGGAGATGGAAGACATTTAAAGGCATAAAGGTAAATCCCAACTCCTTACCTTTTATATGTATCACTAAGAACTTCAGGATCCTGTTTCTGATATATATTTGACCCTTCTTTAAACTTATGGACATGTAATGAAATCACATAAAATAATCTAAATTAAGAATTGGTGAAGAATGCTATAAAACTCCAGTGCCTTTAGATGCTGTCTTAATTTGGGTAATAAAAAACAATATGTGAATTCATTTTGAAAACTATTTATTAAATGTTCATTTGGTTAGAAATAAAAACATAGATAGGAGTATGGTTAAGTCATTCATGCTCAAAAAAACTTATACTTTGGTGGAAGAAGGCAACATCCAAACATTTAACTAAAAAAAAAAAAAAAAAA
>NW_026001549.1:0-2371 GCF_001458135.2 Marmota marmota marmota | reverse complement strand
GAGGGCTATCATCATGCCAATGGCAGCAGGTGGGTGGCTTGGCATCTCCATGGGAGGAAGAACAAATGGGCCTTGGCATCCACCTATCATGTCCCATTTGCTAAAATCTCAGGAGCAGGACCTTCCCATGCACATGGACATTCCAGGCAGAGGAGAGGTTTTTTCCCCATGGATAGAATCGCTGACCCTGGCTTCACAGCAGGAGCAGGCAAGCTTCCTCACCGAACCCCAATCCCTGCAGGTCCTGCTGCCCTCCTAGGCCCCGGGCTCCCAGCTGGACCATCCTTATCTCTCCACTCTCCCTAACCCCTTCTCAGCATCTCAGCCTGTGGACACTTCCTGCCCTATTCCCATCCGGTCGTTCCCTTCCTCCTCATTTCTTTCTTTCTTTTTTTTTTTAAGAATTTTTTTTTTTAGAGAGAGAGAGAGAGAGAATTTTTTAATATTTATTTTTTAGTTTTCGGGGGACACAACATCCTTGTTTGTATGTGGTGCTGAGGATCGAACCCCGGGCCGCACGCATGCCAGGCGAGTGCGCTACCGTTTGAGCCACATCCCCAGCCCCTTCCTCCTCATTTCTATCATCTCACACCTAGACTTTTCCACAGACTTCCATCTGGTGCCCCCTTCTTCCACTCCTCACCCTCGTAGATATTCCACAAAACACCACCACACAGATTTCCTGAAACTCTACAATCACTATGGCATCCTCCACACCAGGATTTTTTAAATGAGGGCTCAAATCCCCCTTGGTGGCATAGTAGATAATTTTCAGTGGTACAGTACACATGTTAGTGTCCCACACAGGTGCCCTTCACCAGGGGGTTATGGGGTCACTGTGAATGCTGGCTTCCAAGAATGCATAGCTGCCCCATACTTCAGAAGATTGATGGGGCTGAGAGGAGTGGCCTCACCAGGTCATTCCTGAAAGGTTTCTCCCTGTCCCGACCACACAGCCAGTGACTGACAGATACAAGGCACAAAAGGCCAGCCCCTGGGCCTAGAGGAGGGATGATCTTGAAGGGCTATTAGTGCTCTGTAGCTTCCTGTGGGGAAAGGGCCCTGTTTTAGTTCATTTCTCATCTCTGTGACCAAATGTGTGACAAGAACAATTTTGAGGAAGAAAAGTTTATTTTTGCTCATGAGTTTGGAGATCAGTCCATGGTGGTCCAACATCATGGTGGAATGGATTGGCAGAAGAAAACAGTTCAGAACACGGCAACCAGGAAACAGAGAGAGCTCTGCTCACCTGGGACAAAATATAAACCCCAAAGTTAAACCCCCAGTGACCTACTTCTTCTAACCCCACCCTACCTACCTTACCACCCAGTTAATCCATCCAGTGGATCTGGCCTTGAACTTGTGATCCTCCTGATTCAGCCTCTAGAGTAACTGGGATTACAGGCCTGTGCCACTATATCATACACTAGCTGGGTATTTAAATAAGCATTAGAAAAAAGTATAATTAGCACATCTCACTCAAGTTATTAGGGACATTGTTTCTTAGGATGAATTAAATTTACTTAAGTGGGAAAAAAAGTGGTAAGAAGTCAGGAATAGCGAGTGGTACACCCTGTAATCCCAGCCACTGAGGAGGCTGAGGCTGCAAGACTTCTTGAGCTCACAGCCTGGGCAAAAAAGTGAGACCCCCATGTCCCCCCAAAAAAATGTAAGGAAAGATTTGGCTAAAAGGGGTTAAAAGAAAAAGAAAGTGTAGCAGGAGAGTCTGGCAGGAAAAACAAGGATCTGGTAAACGTCAGAAAGTCACACCTGAATGTCTAAAGTCTGGAAAACGTGGTCAACTCAAATACTCACAGTGATACTCAGCCAGGGCAATTTTGCTCTCAAGGGACGTTTGGCAATTTCTGAGACACTCTAAGTTATAATGACTTGGGGGCTGCTACTGGAAACCAGGCCTAGAGGTCAAAGGTGTTGCTGGACGTCTTACAGTGCAAAAACAGGCCTCCACAACAAAGATGCTGTGGATGACATTTTTTTTTTTTATAAATGGGGCTACGTCCAACCCCCAGACTTGGTATGAGCAAGACCCTCTTCTACTGGGCCCTCCACCTGTCCAGGGCTGCCTGCCTCTATGTTCCTATACCAACTCCCATTCTCTGCTCCCTCTCCTGAACATCTCATGGTTCTTTCTTTTTTTAAAATTAATTAATTAATTAATTAATCAATTTGCTCCAATCCGTTATACATAACAGCAGAATGCTTTTCAACTCATTATATACAAATGGAGCACATTTTTTTTTACTTCTCCGGTTGTACCCAAAGTAGGGTCACACCATTCGTGCAATCATACATGTACCTAGGGTAATGATGTCCATCTCATTCCACCATCTTTCCTATCCCATACCCCCTC
>NW_026001548.1:0-2371 GCF_001458135.2 Marmota marmota marmota | reverse complement strand
AAATAAATGATGAGACCCATGTTTAGGCAAAACAAACAAACAAACAAATAAGCATGAATATAAAACGTATGCAGAGCATGTAGGATGGAAAGACCTGGTTTAATAGAGTCCATGTGAAAAGCATCTGTACTATATGGTTGGCCACAAATTCAGTGTGAGTCAGCAGAATGAAAATTAAAAAGAATAGTGAGGAAAGGGTGGTCTTTCAAAATATGGTGCTGAATCAATTGGGTAGCCATATGGAAGAAGAAAACTATCTTGACCCCTAACTCACACCATACACAAAATCAGTTCCAGATGGGTTGCAGATTTAAATGTGAAAGGTAAATCAATAAAGCTTTTAGGAAGCAGCAACTCAGGGGAATACTTTCATGACCTCAGAGTGGAGTGGTTTTCTTTCTTTTTATATTCCAGATACAATAGTGCTAAGTGTAAAGGAAAAAAAATGGGTATTTTAAAAATTAAGAAAAAATTTAAAAATAGATGAATTAAGAACTTTTAAAGAAGAGATGATAAAAAATGGTAAAAAGATAGCCAATAGAATGAGAGAAAATTCTTCATATCTGCCCACCTGCCCTCTTCCTATCCACGCCACAAAAGACTTAGCCAGAAAAAGAAAAGGAAACTCTCCAAATTATGAAGGGCAGAAAACCCAATAGAAAAATGGGCAAAGCTATTTGAGCAGACACTTTATAAACAGGAAATATCCAAATAGTCACTAATTACCTGGAAAGATGATCAACTTCATTCCTCAAAAGGTAAATGCAAATTAGCCATGATTGCACTGCCCCTGCCCGCCCTCCAATCCTGCTAAAGTTAGAAGCTCTGGCCATTGGAGTGTGCCATGTGAGGTGGCACTGTTAATTGGAATGTAATTTGATCTGATACACCGCTTTGTGAAATGAAACATTTCACAAAGCGGTGTATCAGATCAAATTAACTAAAAGTTAATCACATGAGTACTAAGTGTGGCAGGACATGCCACTCCAAAATATCCTACTTTGGCATGAGGATTATATTGAACTAAATAAACTTGAGAAGCAGCAGGTGCCACAGAGGTGCCTTGACTCCCCTTTTCTTCCTGAGTGCAAGAGATGAAAATCCCCCTTGTGAAAGAGGCCCTCCCTCCACCAAGAGGAAACTGACATTCTATCACCAGACGTGGGGACTTGAGGCTGAAAATTCTGTACAAAAACACCTTGTTAAAATAACGCTTATCTTCCTTTGGTCTCCTTATCTATTTCAGTTATGTTTCCACAATGACCTCTCTTTGTTCAACTCAGTGTATAAGCACTCAGGTGTTTCCACTTCTGTGGGTCTTCCTTTTCCATGTAAAAATTTGGAATGCTTTTCTTCTGTTAATCTGTTTTCTGTCAATAAAATTCTTAGGCCCAGATGGAGATGCTAAGAGGGTACAGTTTTGCTTCCCTTATACTGTATGGCTAAGTGATTTTATTCCTAGGAATATACACAATAGGAATGCATGAATAGGTCCCCCAAAATATAAATTCTAGATTGTCCATAGTAACAGTGTTCATGATAATGAAAATCTGGAAAACTCCGTGCCTGTCTATAATGGAGTGGATGCAGCAATTGAGGAATGTTTGCACGGCCAGAGACCATAGAGAAATAGGATCAGACACTCTGCAATTATGAGTGTGGACAAATATCTCAAACACATGTATGTGAAGACACCAATCCTGCATGATCCTATTTATACAAAGTGCAATACAGGCAAAACTGACCTTGGTAAGAAAAAAGCCATGATATAGGCTTTCCTTTGGGGATAAGGGGGACCCTCACAGGGAGGGTTCTCCAGGGGGGACACTGGAGTTGGGGTAACTTCTGCTTTGTGATCTGGGTGCTGATTACAGGGGTGCGGTCAAAACTGTGACAACCAACGGAAGCACATTTATGTGACCAATCTGTGTGTGTCCATCAGTAAGAAGCTATGATTAATGAGCAAATAAATGAACCATGTAACAAAAAAGCAAACTCTACATAGTTTTATGAAACGGATAGTATTATATGAAGAATTAGCTCTGTTCCTATCATTGGTTGAGATAGGTTAGGACTTCCCATCCAAGCCCCACCACAATCCATCCTCAGGCCTGGCTGTGTTTCTTCTTCTTTATTCGTAAAGAGCAAAAGTTGCCAACTGCCAACCCATGCATTCAACGTTTTGTTTATACTTAGAGTTGCCCTTGCTCGGTGCTTTAACTTTTAAAAATAGGTCGCCATGTGATTTTCCATAAAAATCAGATTTCTGTTTTTGATTGAAATATTGGAAGACCAAGCAATGCCGGTCCTTTTCAACCTAAGAGTTGCTGGAGATGAGTAGTGGCTACTTCTTGGCTTAATGTTTGCTCTG
>NW_026001547.1:0-2371 GCF_001458135.2 Marmota marmota marmota | reverse complement strand
TTGAGGACTAGGATTAGGGCTAGGTTTAGTGTTCGTGTTAGGTTTAGGGTTAGGGTGATGTTTAGAGCTAGGGTTAGTTTTAGGATTAGAATCCGGGTCATTATTAGTTGCACGGTTAGTTTTAGGACTCAAATTAAAGCTAGGGTAAGGGCTAGGTGTAACATTAGTATTTGGTTTAGGTTAAGGGTTAGGATTAGAGCTGTAGCTGAGTTTTGCTTGAATGCTATGGCTAGTGTTAGGGCTAGTTTTCAAATTAGCATTAGGGTTAGGGCTAGTGTTAGGATGAGGTATAGGTTTATGGTTAGGTTTAGATTTAGAGTTAGGGTTAGATCTAGGTTTAGGGCTAGGGCTAATTTTGGGGCTAGGGTTAGGACTAGGCTTTGGGTTGTGGTAAGGGATAAGGTTAGAACTAGGGATAGGGCTAGGGCAAGAGTTAGAGTTAGTCTTATGGCTAGGGATATAATTAGGTTTAGGGTTAGGTCTAAATTAGGTCTAGAATTAGAGCCAGGGTTAGTATGAGGGCTAGGCCTTGTTTTATAGCTAGGGTTAGAATTAGGTTCAGGGTTCGGTATGATATTATAGCTAGGTTAAGGGCTAGGATGAGGGTTCACTTTAAGGTTAGGCCTAGTATTAGGGTTAGGGTTAGGTGTAAGTCTAGGTTTAGGGCCAGGATTAAGGCTATTTTTTATTTTTTATTTTTTTATTTTTTTTTTGCATAAGAGCTAGCATTAGGGCTAGGGCTAATGTCAGGTCTAGGGTTATGGTTAGGGATAGTTTCAGGGTTAGGTTTATGGCTATGTATAGTGTAATGGTTAGGTTAAGGGTTTGGGTCACTTATAGAGATAGGGGTATTATTAGAGTCAGGGTCAC
Source organism: Marmota marmota marmota (assembly GCF_001458135.2). Taxonomy (NCBI): domain Eukaryota; kingdom Metazoa; phylum Chordata; class Mammalia; order Rodentia; family Sciuridae; genus Marmota; species Marmota marmota. The sequence continues at coordinate 1,501 of NW_026001547.1, read as the reverse complement.
GTTTAGGGTTTTTTAGGTTAAGGTTTAGGGTTAGTGCTCAAATTAGCATTAGGATTATGTTTAGGGTTAGGATAATGGATATGGTTAGGTTTAGGTTTCAGGTTAGGTTTAGGGTAATGGATAGGGTTGGGGTTATGGATAGAGTTAGGTTTATCCTAGGATTAGTATTAGGGTTAGGGTTAGGGTTAAGGTAATAGATAGGATTAGACCTAGAGTTAGGGCTAGGGTTATGGTTAGGTTTAAGGCTAGGGTTGGGATTAGGTTTAGAGTTAGTGTTAGGATTAAAGCCCTTGTTAGGGTTAGGGTTAGAGCTAAGTTTTAAATTAGGTTAGGGCTAGGGTAGGGCTATGGCTTACATAAGAACTAAGGTTATGTTTAGGGCTAGTTTCAGGGTTAGGGTTAGGGCTAGGTCTAGTGTTATCATTAGGTTTAGTATTAGGGTGAGATAGGGTTAGTATTAGGGTTAGAGTCAGGGTCAGTGTTAGTTTTAGGGTTAAGGATAACACTCAAATTAGGGGTAGGGTTAAGGATATTTGTAGGGTTAGGTTTTGTGTTATGGTTAGGGTAAGTATTAGGGCTATTGCTAATGTCAGGTCTAGAGTTACAGTTAAATTAGGGTTAGGGTTAGGGCTATGGCTCAACTTTGTTTTAGAACTAGGGCTACGTTTAGGGCTAGTTTTAGAATTAGTGATAATGTTAGGGCTAGTGGTAGTGTGAGGTTTAGGCTTAGGGTTAGGGTTATATTTAGAGATATGTTTAAATATAGGGTTAGGGCTTGGGCTAGGTTTAGGGATTAGGTTAGGGCTAATGTTAGGGTTATGGTAACAGAGTTAGTACTAGAAAGAGGTCTAGGGCAAGAGTTAGAGTTAGTCTTAGGGGTAGGGTTAGAGTTAGCTTTACGGTTATCACTAAATTAGATCTAGGATTAGAGCTAGTGTTAGTGTTAGGGTTAGGCCTAGGTTTCAGTATAGGGTTAGGGTTAGTGTTTGTGTTAGGGTTAAGCTTAGTGTTAGGGGAAGGGATGTGGTTATAACTAGGTTCTGAATTAGGGCGAGGGTTGAAATTAGAGATTGGGCTAGGGTTAGGGTTAGGGTTAGGATTAAGGCTAGGTTTAGGGCTAGGATGAGGGCTTGGGTTTGTGTTAGGTTTAGGGCAAGTATTAGGTCTATGGTTAATGCCAGTTCTAGGGTTACGTTTAGGCATAGGGTTAAGGTTAGGTTTATGGCTAGGTCTTTTGTAAGGGTTAGGTTTTGGGAAAAGGTCCGGTTTAAAGCTAGGTGTATTATTAGTGTCAAAGTCTTCTTTAGCGTTTGGTTTAGGTTATGGTTTAGGTTTAGGGCTCGAATTAGCATTAGGGTTAGGGATTGGGTTAGAGTAATTAATAGGGTTAGGTTTAGTGTTTAGGTTAAATTTAGGTAATGGATAGGGTTAGTGTTAGAGATAGGTTTAGAGTTAGGCCTAGGGTTAGCATTTGGGTTAGGCTTATATTTAGGGTAATGGA
>NW_026001546.1:0-2371 GCF_001458135.2 Marmota marmota marmota | reverse complement strand
CTCCAGCCCTTTTTATTTTGAGGCGGGGTCTCTTAAGTTGCTGAGGCTGGCTTTGAGTTTGAAATTTTCCTGTTTCTGCCTTGGGAGCCACTGGAATTACAGGTGTGTGCCACTGTGCCCAGCTAGTATCTTATTTTAAAGTATAATACAGGGACCTGACAATTCAAGGTGACATGTAAATAGGACATGTTAGCTGTGTTTTGTGCCCCAAGGGTTCCAAGTATTAGAAGGTTGATCCCCAGTGTGGCAGTGTTGAGATGGTGGGACCTTTAAGAGTTGGAGCCTAGTAAAAGGTCATTGGGGGCATTTGTCCCCAGAAGGGATTAAGTACTTACTCCTGTGAGACCCCAGTTAAATGTTTCTGAGAGTGAGTTTTTATAAAAAGTGAGCCTAGTCCCTCCCATTTCTCTGGCTTTCTATCATTCATTCATTCAGTTTTTGGTACTGGGGGGATTAAATCAGGGCCACTTCATCACTGAGCCAGATCTCAGCCTTTTTTTTAATTTTTTTTTTTTATTTTGAGACCCTGCCTCAAGATAAAAAATAAAAAATACAGCCTTTTACTAGGCTCACCAAGTTGCCCAGTCTGGCCTTAAATTTAGGATCTTCCTGCATCAGCTTTCTGAGTTACTGGGATTACATCATGCACCACTGAGCCCAGATCTAGTTTTTTTTTTTTTTTTTAAATTTTGCTATGGGGATTGAAACCAGGGGTACTTTACCACTGAGTGACATCCCCGTCCCTTTTTACTTCTGATTTTAAGATAGGGTCTTATTAAGTTACTGTGGTGGCCTTAAACTTGCAATCCTCTTTCCTCAACCTCTTGAGTAGCTGGGTTTACAGGCATGTGCCAGAAATCCTGGCAAGTTTTTTTCCCCCCCTGTGTATGTACTACCATTACAAAAAAATGATCTGTGTGCAGTGGCATATACCTGTAATCCCAGTGATTTAGGAGGCTAAGGCAGGATGATTGCAAGTTAGAGGAAAGCCTCAGCAATTTAGCAAGACACTGTCTCAAAAATATAAAAAGACTTAGTATGTAGTTCAGTGGTAAAACACTCCTGGGTTCAATCCCCAGTACCAGAAAAAAAGGTGTCATTATATGGGGACATTTTCCTGTGTTAATATATAGGGAGCCACAGTAGTCTTAAAACAACTACATACTCTATTGTGTAGATGGACTACAATTTATTTTACTAATCCTTCATTATAATACAAAATCTATCAAGAAACATTGCTATACTTGTTGACTGCAGAGTTGAAGGATATACTGGTTTTTAGTTTGATAAGTATTACCAAGTTGCTTTCAACAAACTATAAACTAATCACCCTTCCACCTGTGGTATTAGGGATGCTTGTATACCCATACATTTTTTTGTCAATCTGACAAGTAAAAAATAATTTCATTAAAAAAGCAATTCTCTGGCTGGGGTTGTGGCACTCACCTAGCATGTGTGATGCCCTGGGTTTGATCCTCAGCACCACATAAAAAAATAAAATAAAGGTATTATGTTCAAAAACAACAAAAAAAGTGATTCTCTTATTAAACAAATGCCTGTTACTAAGTGGAAGCCAATCTGAAGAGGCTTATAGGATATGATTCCAATTCTATGACATTCTGGAAAAAGGAAAATAGAAAACCTACTATGGTAAAGGTTGCCATAGGTTGGGAAGAAGGGATGAATAGGCAGAGCATAGAGAATTTTTAGAGCAATGAGATTATAGTGGCATCCCCTTTCTCCACAGAAAAGTCTTAACTGGGCTTCTCCAGAAATCTTCACCATGGCTGATTTGGGGACTGTAGCAAAAGAGTCTTGCATCTGCAAAAGAGTTCAGTGTAGATAAACTTCCTATTTTTGTGTTGCCCTGTTTTACTTGGCCACTGGCCAGGTGCTGGATGTCAGATCAGGCGAGGCGGGCAGTGACCAAAGGAGGCAGATTTAAAAGGGCCGCTGATAGAGGCTTTATTGAGATATCACTCCAGGGCGGAACTTGATCAGACCAACAGAGTGGACAGGAGAAGGGTCTGAGGAGAAACCACGTGGGAACTTGATGGGACTGGGATTTTTATGGGGATCATGGCAGGAAAGGAAGGGCTTGGGACAGGAAAGGGGATTTTTAGGGTCCTTTGTCCCGCTGGAGTTGGTCAGGGGAGCTGGCTTAACTCCAGGATTGGCCAGGCTCTGCTGATTGACAGGCGTTTCCATTGGCACCTGATTGATGTTTCTTTCCAGCGCGGGCTGCTTTGTTCTAAGTCACCGCCACCTACCTGACACTGGACACCCCCTTACTAGATGTCTACATTTTAAAGATAAGTTACCAATTGGGCTCCATGGTAACAGCTGGCGGGGGGGGGGGGTAAGGAAAAAA
>NW_026001545.1:0-2372 GCF_001458135.2 Marmota marmota marmota | reverse complement strand
AAAATGTCCTTAAGAATGGCTTGTGTGTAAACAAGGCAGTCTTGTGCATGCTTAACTCCCAGGATTGAACCTGATTTCATTGAAAATGCAAGGTAACCCACCCACCCCCAATGCCACCATGATCTGAGAGATGAAATATCAATCCCTGGGCATAATGAATAGCCACTGGAGGACCTTGTTCTCTCCAATAGGAAAATGCTATTTTCATCATCCATGGAAGAATACTTCATCATTTGTCAGGCACGTGGACAGACCTATTTAGAAAAGCAGATACACATCCAGGAAAGAACGTGAGAGGCCCAGGATAGAGTGAGGTCGGTACTGCACTTGTTTCACATGTACAAGTTCCAAAGTTCAATCCCCAGCACCACAATAAGAAAGAAAGGAAAAAAATTGAGAAATCTCATAAAGCGAGAGACAGCAAATACAAGGTCAGAGGTGATGCTATTTGGAGAGGGACATTTAAGTGGGGCTGGACTAGAGATGGGGCCAGAGCAGACTTCTGTAATTTCTCACCCATTTTTCTAAGCTTGCTCATTTCATGCTAGTGTTTGGGGGTCCAGGAAGCTGGTCTAGGAGAAATGCTGCATTGCAGGGAGTTGCCTTCTTTTTTAATCTGATCTTTATTTTTAAAAATATTTTTTAGTTGGACAGGATACTATATATATATTGCTGAGGATTGAACTCTATGCCTCACAGGTGCTAGGCAGGTTTTCTGTCACTGAGCCACAACCCCAGTCCCTTGTTTTTAATTTAAATTTTTTTGTGGGCATTCCTGCATTCTGGTGATCTATGAACCTTCTCCTATGAGGTTAAGAGTAATTTTCTTCTTGGTATCCCAACATTTCTGCCCCAACCAGACATGTTCCACAGTTCCTTATGGACCTCAAGTGTTGCTAGAGGAATGATTAAATGATCATTTAGTTATCAAAGCAAATAGGGCAGTGTTTTCAGGACAGAAGTCTTAAGAGAATGCTCATTATTAGATTTCTATTTTTACTTATGTATTTAGTCATGGACTCATATGGTTTTTGCAGTCATCCACAAATGGGGTCCACAAACCAGCAGATTTCAGAAAATTTTCATGTTGACAGCCAATTTCAAATGGTTGCATTCTGATTGAGGGACATTTGATCCAGTGTAAACATTAAGATGCTTTTAAAGTGCTTATGAATTTTGCAGAGAGTTTTTGCCATTTTTCTTGCCACTTTGTTTATCTCATTAATGTTGAAAAGCCTCCCAGATGCAAGGAATACACCACAGAGGCAAGCTCCTGCACCTGGCCCCCCACAGACCCCCACACTCACTAATACAATACTCTGTCTCCCACTAATTAGGTGTCAGGTGCTGTTGTATTGTTAATTATTGGGTAAAACCCAGTGTTTTGCCCCCAAGGAGACCAAGGTCTAGCTATTTGTTTATTGGAACCACTGGGTTGGTTATTCACTTTTCCTTGCCTCTCAGGACAATTCTGAGCTCCATCCAGGGACCTATATTTAGTGGCACTGGTAGCCCAGGAAAATTTTTAATTTGGGTTAAGAAGACTGACAGCAATAATAATTAATCATTTTTACTCATGGGGAAGGTGGGGTTCTGGCCCCAGGGGTCCCTGGTTCCTTCCCTTTTCTCAGCCACATAATCTTCTCCTCATCCTGGGCAAGACAACTGTGTACTCCTCATCCCTGGAATCCTGGGCATGTGGCTTGACCTTTTCAGTCTTCCTCCAAGAGAAATGTTCCCATTTCACAAATACAGCAAAACTGGTTCCCCAAATAACTGGGCTGCTGTTACTGACAAGCAAAAGTAAAAAATAGTGAAAATGAGGGCTGGGGCTGGGGCTCTGCTGTAGAGTGCTTGCCTAACACATGCAGGCACTGGGTTCCATCCTCAGCACCACAGAAAAATAAATGGATAGAATAAAGGTATTGTGTCCGACTCCAATATAAAAAGTATTTTAAAAAATAAATACTGAAAAGGCAACATATCTAGCAATTAGGGAAATGCAAATTAAAACTGCTCTGAGCTGCTCTTTCACTCCAGTCAGAATGGCAATTATCAAGAATACAGTGACAATAAATTGTTGAGGATGTGGAAGACAGGGAATGCAAACACCTTGTTGGAGGAACCGAACATTGGTGCAACCCCTCTGAAAAGCAGGATGGAGATTCCTCAAGAAACTAGGACTGGAACTACCTTCTGACTCAGTTATACCACTTCTCAGCATAAATCCAGAAGATAAAATAGGCATACTACAGGGGCACAACCACATCAATATTTATGATAGCACAACTCACAATAGCTAAGCTATGGAGCCAGCCTAAATACCCATCAACAGATGAATAGATAAAGAAATTTATCTATTCATAAATTTT
>NW_026001544.1:0-2372 GCF_001458135.2 Marmota marmota marmota | reverse complement strand
TATATATACATATATACACATACACACACACTGGATAAAATAAGTACATTTATCAAATTGTAAATCACAATTTTGATGTATAAAAATACATCATATTTCTATGTTGTAGCAACAAACAATTGAATAATAAAAGTTTTTGTCCATATGTGAAGAGACCCTTTTCTAGATTTAGTGATTGTCAACAGAGAGGTTATATGAATGACTTCTTGTCCAATAATTATATATTTTGCTGGCTATATAATTTTTCGTGTATACTTGAGTATGACAGCATATACTCTTCTCCTGTTTTATCATTAAATATTTAATGGGAATTTAGGAGAAGCTATAAAATGGGATGCTAACTAGAAATATTAAATCTGACTTCTGACCTTTTTGAAGAAAGTTATTTCTAAAATAACTCTGATGAATATTTTTTTCCAACATAAAGTTTTAGAAAAAATTTCACTTAATTGATGTAAGAAAATTTTTATAAGTCATAAATTGATAGAATTGGCTGAGGACTAAGGGTACTGCTCTGTGAATTTTGAATTTGATACAATAAAAGAAGAATATTGAAGCAATTTATTAAAGATACAGACTACTTTGAATTGCTTATAACTCATAAATATATGAAATTAGGAACTGCTAATATTGGGATTAGTTGCTCTTGTAAGCCAATAAAACAACTACCAAAGTTTTTCACAAGTATAAGAAATTCAAAATTCATTTTTCAGTTTAAATATTAGTTCCCAATATTTATTTTCAGATTATTGCCTACACTTTCCTGACAGTTGCCACTAGAGGAAAATCTTGTTTGAGCTTTCTTTCTGAAAGGAAGAAAAGAGACTTTTACAGCACAAATGCACTTATGTTATCCAAACAGTTTCAGGTATTGAACTTTGTTCCCTGTGTGAAGGTCCACCATGACCAAAGCTGTACCCACAGGGCTGCCCATTCTGTATCTGCCACAGAAATAACTAGCTCATAGGCTGGAACTCAAGCATTGGCATGTTTTGTCCTCTAACTTCAAAAAGACATTTTAAAAATTATCTTCAAGGAAGATTAGGATGAAATATTGCATTTGAGCAGAAAATTTCCTTTTATGGAATATATTCATTGAGATGAACCATCTTCATTATGCCACTCCTAATTTATTAAAAAATAATAAATTATATTTATGGAGATGATTTTAACATTATTTTAAGAAACTGATATACAATAAAATCAATTGTGGGGGCTGGGATGCGGCTCAAGCCGTATTGCGCTCTCCTGGCGTGCGTGCGGCCCGGGTTTGATCCTCAGCACCACATACAAACAAAGATGTTGTGTCCGCCGAAAACTAATAAATAAGTATTAAAAAAATAAATAAAATAAAATCAATTGTGAATACAAGGAGTCAAAGACTTTGAAGACTATGATAAAAACCAAACCGAAGTGATCCAACAAAGTAAAATCTCTGTAAAACACCCCTGTGACCAATGCTTAAGGCTATTCCCTATTTATGAGGCAATCATGCAATGGATTAAGGGATTACATCATCTCATATTGATTTTGATAAGACATAAGCATAAAAATTGTTGCATTGCCAAGGAGCATTGGTTCCTGTGGAATAACACAAGCCTGTGGGGAGGAGCTCAGGTTTATTCTCAGAATAAAGGAGTAAGTAGATCACTAGGCCTAACCAGATTGTATGTCTAGAACTAAGTGGAGACCTATTTATGTATCTAGAATATAGAAGTGAGTAGGTGAAAAATGAGAGGGAGGGGCTGGGGTTTTGGCTCAGTGGTAGAGCATTTGCCTAGAACATGTAGGGCACTCAGTTTGATCCTCAGAACCACATAAAAAATAAACAAATAAAATACAGGTATTGTGTCCATCTACAACTAAAATATTTTTTTAAATGATAGGGAGGAGCTGAGATTCTGGTACAGAGGGAGAGTGTTTGCCTCGCATTCTTGAGGCTCTGGGTTCGATCCTCAGCACCACATAAAAATAAAAAAAATAAAGATATTGTGTCCACCTATAACTAAAAAAATAAATATTTTTAAAAAATGAGAGGGAAAAATTTGTTCCCATGATGTAGGCTCCCTATTTACCTCTCTTATTGTTTCTCTTGCTGATAAAAAACTTTTTAGTTTAAGTAAGTCCTATTTGTTGATTCTTGTTATTAACTCTTGTGCTATGGGTGTCCTATTAAGGAATTTGGAGCCCGACCCCACAATATGTAGATCGGAGCCAACTTTTTCTTCTATCAGACGCAAAGTCTCTGATTTGATATCAAGCTCCTTGATGCATTTTGAGTTACATCATGGGAACAAATTTTTACTCCTCACACTTCAGATAGAGCCCTAATATCCAGAGTATACAAAGAACTCAAAAAATTAAACAATAAG
>NW_026001543.1:0-2372 GCF_001458135.2 Marmota marmota marmota | reverse complement strand
AAATAATCCAATCAATAAATGGGCAAATGATCTAAACAGAAACTACTCTAAAGAAGAAATACAAATGCCCAACAAATATATGAAAAAATAGTCAACATCCTTAGCAACCATAGAAATGCAAATCAAATCTATATTGAGATTTAATATCACTCTAGTTAGAAAGAATACAAATAATTTGTGGGATTGGGGCTGTGTCTGTGGCTCAGTGGTAGAGTGCTTGCCGAGCATGTGTGACGCCTGGGTTGGTTTCTCAGCACTACATATAAATAAGGGAAGAAAATAAAGGTTCATCAACGTCTAAAAAAAGTATTAAAAAATACAATTAATTTCTAGTGAGGATGTGGGATAAAAGGTACACTTATGCATTTTGGTGAGACTTCGGATCAGTGCAACCACTCTAGAAAGCAATATGGAAATTCCTCAAAAGACTGGGACTGGAATGACTGTATTATCCAGATACCCCACTCCTTGGTATTTATCCAAAAGAACTGAAATAAACATCCTATAGAAATATCTACATGTCAGTGTTCATAGTAGTGCAAGTCACAATAGCCAACTTATGTAACAAACCTAGATGCCTAATGGATTCACAAATGAATAAACAAATTTTACTTATTTATTTGTTTATTTCTTATTTTAATATGTTATATAATAAATAGAGCTTTATTCAGACATAAAGAATAATAAAATTATAGCATTTTCTGGTAAATGGATGGAACTGGAGAACATCAAGTTAAGTAAAATAAGTCAGACTCAGAGAGTCAAGAATTTTTTGTCTCATATGGAAGTCTGAGAGAAATATAAAATAAAAGAAGGGATCTCATGAAAATAGAAGGGAGAATGGTAGAATAGAGGAAGGGAAGGGAAATGGGGGGAACTGCAGAATGTAATTTACCAAATTAATCTATGTGCATGAATAAATATATCACAATGAATTTTAGTTTTAGCTACAACTATAATGTATCAATTATAAAAATAATAAATATATAGAAAACATAACATTAGCATAGTAAGTTTTTTAAGTTTGATAAATTTATAATTATTTCTGGCAATAATTATTTATAAGGCAAATATTCACAATTCATAGTATTTAGAGTTCTAGATTTGATACTTGAAATATGCCAAAAGAAAGTAAACTTGTTTCGAGACTTTAAGTAGAAAAATTTTCATCCAAGTATATAAATTCTATTTTTCTGTATCATCTAAAAGCAAGCAAAAATAATTAAAAATACAGTACTATAATATTTCTTCCTGTGCTAAATATTATCAACTGATAAACATTTTCCACTAGATTTTGTCTAAATCAATATGCCATTTTAGGTTCAAACTCTCAAAAAGTAGAGGGAAAATAATAATTAAAATATTTAATGCAGCATATATATAATCATTATTGCTCATAAATTATAAACTGTATTTTCAAAACAGTTTAATAATTTATAAACAATGCCATGTCTTATTATTGACCTTCTCTGCATTTACTTAAGGTAGGAGTATGGTAAGGTTTTATTTTTCTTCCCTCAAATCTGTATTTAAAATTAATTCATTACATAAAGTCATTTTTAATTCATTTGGTAGTATAGGCATTGAATCATGTAAATATTAATGCTATATGAGGCCATGACCCTTCCCATTCACTCATATTCTCTTCATGTAGTTTCTGATTACTTCTTTATTGTAACAAACCAGTAGTAGAACAGTATGAACATTTTAACCTTAAAAGAACCTTTGACTTCTTTATTTTAGCAATGGGGAAAAATTTTGTCTATTACTGAATGGAAACTCAGAAGTTCCCATAATTCTATGTTCTTAGGAAATGTATGGTATTACAGTCACTTTAAGTTACCAGTATCACCTCAGTTTCCAGTCTAAGATATTAATCAACACTCAATCTTCAGTTAAAGGTAAATGCTTGCTTCCATTCTTCCTTGTAATGGATGACCTACATGGCCAACTTCCCTGCCTTCTTTGTCATATTTACACCCAGGAACAAAGGAACAGAAAGGAATATAGAGATAGAAGGGTAGTATTATTCTTATTTGGCTGGAAACTGAAAAAAATGTGTAAAAACAAATCCTTTACTGCTGGTACTTCTTTGGATTTATCATTGGTCCCCAACTTGAACTCAGCTCATGAGATGATGAGAATTTCCTTTTGGGCTAGTCATTATCTCCTCAGGAAAAAAATGTGTCTCTGAGTACCCACATTACCTAATGAAGCTCTTCACAAGCAGGGCTTAAAATCTCTCCATATAGGATTTCATTGTAATGTGGCCAACATCAGCTCTGTGGAAAACACTCTTACTTTTATCCCTTTCCCTTTTAGCCATCCCAGTCCCACAGGAGTATTCTTTTCTATCCATTGTTTTTTTTTTT
>NW_026001542.1:0-2372 GCF_001458135.2 Marmota marmota marmota | reverse complement strand
TGTATGTTCTAAATTCACTGTGAATTAATCTTCTTCTCTTCAAATTGTCTTTCTTTGTTTTTTTTTTTTTAAACTAGAAATTATGACTTTTCTACTTATTAGGAGTTTTGCAGATCTCGTTTATCTTAGGGGGCAATACATTGTCCTTTTGGGTTAGAAAGTATTTGTGAGACTGAACAGAATGTGGATGACATGTTCTTCTGCAGTGTGTAGCTAATACCACTCTCTGTAGCATGCTGAGATCTCCTGGGTTAGCTGCTCCATGGAATCTTACAAGGTATCTTATAAGGATTTGTTGACAAAGGAAGACACTCAACTGTGAATGACTGATCAGAAGAATTATACATTTTGAAAGAGTTCTTTGTAAACAAAAGGAAATTTTTAAAAAATCAAACTTGTCTTCAGAACATCATTTAGAAATATTATCATCTATGTCAATGGAAATGTTCTTATAAAGTTGATTAAAATAAAAAAATCTAGGATATGTCCCATGATAGATAAACTTGTTAATTATAGGTATTTATTTTAATAGTGGAATACATTTTTAATTTTTTTCTCTATATTATCATTTTTACAACTCTAAAAAATTCTTGTGTTCATATACATTTCAATAAACATTGAATATCTTAATATTTTTTTTTGTTTTAACAGTTATTTTATTGTAATATGTATGTTCTTATGAACTTCTGTATTGCTTGTACTAACATGGTATAGAAAGCTGCTTGTTCTTGAACAATAAGTAAAGCAGACTTGTTTTTCAAAATGTCCATTACAATATTTGTAGTCCCTGATGTTCTTCTAGAACTTTTCCTCATCTTTCAAAAAGTAGATACAATCTCCCTTCTCTTATTCTGAGTGGGGCAGCTCATTTTCCATTGCAGTAGAACTGACAATATGACTTCCAAGGTTGAGTTATAAAACAACACTCTGAAAGGGCTGGGGTTGTGGCTCAGAGGTAGAGTGCTCACCTATCATGCATGAGGCACTGGGTTCAGTCTGTAGCACCACATAAAATAAAATAAAACAAAGACATTCTCTCTATATATAGATATAGATATAAGATATAGATACACACACACACTGTGAAATTTAGCTAGCTTTTTTTAACCCCTCTTAGGATGCATCACCTTGAAATCCAGCTGCCATGTTTTAAGGATGTCCAGTCCCCATAGGTGTATTAGCCAAAGTCCCAGCTGACAGCCAGCATCCAATATTAAACACAAGAGTAAACAACTCTTCAAATGATTCCAAATCCCCATCTTAAACTATGCCACCTGAAGCCCCAGATATCATAGCTCAAAGATAATCTGTCCCCACAGATACCTGTCAGAATTCCAGACCCAAGGAATCCATGACATAATAAATGATTATTTTCCCATGAGTAGATTTTAGAGTGATTTTCTATTCATCCCTAGTAAAGGGAACCATAATTTTTTTGTTAATTTGTGAACACTAAGAAGTGATTGCCTGTTCATGTTTCTCTTTTTTAATTTTCCTATTAGAAAACTGACAAAAATAGATATATGGCACCATCTACATTTTCTACCATGTAGATTTTCTCAATTTATCTGCTTATGTTATACATTCTTTATTTAAGTCCCTGAAAGGAGAATTATAGTGGGAAGAAGATGCGTGGTTCATTAGATGAAGACCACAATCCTCAGAATCTATGAATATGATGAGATATTACCATCACGACTGTTATGTTACCTGATACAGGTAACCTTAAATAGCAGGTTAGCCTGATGAGCACTATCTAGTAACGTGGATCTAAAAAATGGAATTGGTTTTCAGAGCTGGTGAATAGAGAAAGGTAGAAGGCAGAGAGACTCAAAACATGAGAAGGCCTTGTCAATTCTGCTGGCTTCAAGATGGAGAAGACAACATGAGAAAGAATGCAGGTGATGTCCAGCAACACAATGGGGAATTCATGCTGACATCAGCAAGAAAATGGATCCATTCATCTCAACTGAAACTAAAAATGGATTCATATCCAGAGTGTCAACACAAAGTTTATGGAGCCAAAACCTTGGTTTTAGTCTTACAAGTAGTAAGCAGGTAGTCTAGTTGAGCTGCACTTGCCCACAAAACTGTATCATAAAGAAAGGGTAAAAGTTTGAACTGCTATTGATTTGATGTTTATTATGACACTGCTAAAGAAAAATAGTCATGGGTTTTATTTTTTTCGGTTGCCAGATCTTCTATGAATCAACTTGAGAAGTACATATAAAAACAAAAGATTGAACAACTTTGCACTAGTATTTCTACTCATTCATGTTATTCCTTGAAATATAGTACGTAAAGTACATCCATGAGCAAAATATAGACCAATATATCTTTGAGTGGTTCATTAGTTAAAAGTGGTTTACATG
>NW_026001541.1:0-2372 GCF_001458135.2 Marmota marmota marmota | reverse complement strand
GCACGCCAGGCGAGCACACTACTGTTTGAGCCACATCCCCAGCCCTGATGTTTTCTCTTTAATGGAGTCAATGGGATTGATTGTTGAAGTGTTATGTACTGTTTAGGTTAAATTTTTCCCTTGCTATTTTATAGTGCATGAATAAATAATGGAACTAATATTGCTTATTCTTTTCTTTTTAGAGATGTACACTTATACATAGTAGTTGAGTTCATCTCAACAAACTCATATCTATGCATAAAAATCAATTTTAGTTCATTATTTCCCCTTTCTCATTCCCCTTTTCCCTCTTATCTTCCCTTTCCTCTTCCATTTTCCTTCCTCTACTATCCTTGACTTCCTTTTGCTCATCCATTAATTTGGTTCTTTGTGTTATCCTATCCTTCTCTTATCCTAGCTTCTGCTTATGAGAGAAATCACTTGACATTTCTTATTTTATAAGGACTATTTAGTGAGTTATTTAATGTGCTTCTCTTCATTAAGGGCCCCAGGCTGGGAGAATACTCTGGTATTGATACTTTCACTCAATGTGTGATCTCTTCTATTCCCAATATCATCACCACTTTGAGAGAAAATATAAAGGTTCATTTACTACAATCACTTCAGAACAAAGCCACATACAAATCAACCTTAGGAAACTTCAAACAAGTTCATAGTGTTCTTCATAGTCCTGCTAATTCACGTTTGAACTTGTAGTAATGTTCTGAAATAGGGTGAAAATTAGTTATTAAAGATAATAAAACTGCTATAATATTATATAGTGATTAAAAAGAGGTGAAAGGAAAACTTTGGAAAAAAGAAAGAAAATAAAAGGTGAGGAAAATAGCAAAGCAATTTAAAAATTGTAAAAAGATGTATGGGCGAGCATTTGAAGCAATAGTAGGTCGTGTAAGAGAGGGAAAATGGATAAAAGAAGAACATGTAAATCTGAGCTAGGGAAACAAAGATAAAATGATTCCTGCTAATATTGCAAAACATTAGAAGGTATACCTGACTAGAAGACAGAGACAAACACACATATATAGTTATTGTATATTTGACAATGGTGCAAAAAACACAGAGTGGAGAAAAGACACCCTCTTCAACAAATGGTGCTGGAAAACTAGAAATCCATATGTAGCAAAATAAAATTTAACCCCTGTCTCTCAACCTGCACAAAACTCAACTCAAAATTGATCAAAGACCTAGGAATTGGACCAGAAACCCCGAACATACTAGAAAAAAATGTAGGCCCAACACTCCAACATATTGGCTCAGGGTCTAACTTTCCTAGCAAGACATCTAAAGCACAAGAAGCAAAATAAAAAAAAAATAATAAGTAGGAAGGCATGAAATTAGAAACTTTCTTCACAGCAAAGGAAACAATCAAGAACATGAAGACAGAGACTTCAGAATGGGAGAAAATATTTGCCACCTGCACCTCAGAGAGGGTGTTAATATCAGGAATAGACAAAACACTCAAAACTCAACAACCAAAAAACAAATAACCCAATCAATAAATGGACAAAAGAACTAAACAGACACTTCTCTAAAGAAGAAATAAAAATGGTCAACATATATATGAAAAATATTCAATATCTCTAGTGATTAGAGAAATGGAAATTAAAAATACACTGAGATTTCACCTCACTCTAATCAGAAAGTCACAATAAATTTTGGCGAGGATGTGAGGGAAAAGGTATACTCATATATTCTTGGTGGGATTGCAAATTAATGCAACCATTCTAGAAAGCAGTATGGAGATTACTCAAAATAACAAAAATGGAACCATTATTTGACTTAATTATACCACTCTTCAGTTTATGCCCAAAGGACTTAAAGTCAGCATACTACAGTGACAAAGCCATATTAATGTTTATAGAAGCACAATTCACAATAGCAAAGCTTTGGAGCCAACCTAGGTGCCCTTCAAAAGATGAATGAATGGAAAAAAATGTGATACATATACACAATGGAGTATATGTATCATAATACATATACAGCCATAAAGAATAATGCCATTTTCTGGTAAATGTTTGGATCTCGACACTATCATGCTAAGTGAAATAAGCCAATCCCCACTCCACAAAAAAAGTCTTCAAAAACAAATGTGAGATTTTTCCTCTGATATGTGAAAGCTAACCCACAATAAAGGAGGAAGAATAAATGAGAGAATAGAAAAGTTCAGTGGACTAGACAAAGGGAAATGAAAGGAAGGGAGGGGGGATTGGAAAAGGAAAGTCAGTGAAATGAATCTGACATAACTTTTCTATTATTCATATGAATATACTACAGTGAATCTCCCCATCATGTACCTCTATAATAAATTAATTTTAAAAAAACATAACTATGGTTAAATAGTGGAAATATCAGTAAATGGAAGGGAACTGGTG
>NW_026001540.1:0-2372 GCF_001458135.2 Marmota marmota marmota | reverse complement strand
TAATCCTAGCCCTAATTTAGTCCTATCCAAACCCTAGCCTTAGCCCTAAGACTAACTCTTGTCCGAGCCCTAACACTAGTTCTATCCTTAGTCCTAGCCCTAATCCTAACTCTAAATATAAACCTAACTCTAAATTTAACTGCAAACAAAAGCCTAAACCAACCTCTAACATACTCCTAACAATAATGCTAATCCTAAAATTTGAACTATGCCTAGCCCTACTCATAAAACAAAACCAAGCCATAGCCCTAACACTAACCCTTGTTCTAAACCAAAATCTAACCCTACAATTAGCCCTAACCCTAACTCTAAAACTTACCCTGAACCTGACACTGACCCTAATACTCATCCTAGCTCTAAACATTACCCTAACCTTAAATTCAGCCTAGCACTAGACCTAACATTAACCCTAACCATAAAACTAGCCCTAATCATAACCCTAGTTCATACATTACTCATTATCCTAACCCTACTCCTAACCCTAACACAAATCCTACCCATAATTTAAGCCCTAACCCTAGATTTAACCCAAATCTGAACCCTCATACTAGCCCTTACCCTAACTCTAGGCCTAACCCTTTCCCTTACCCAAAGCCAAACCCTAACCAAAATGCAAACCTAATACTAACCCTAATCTTTAGCCCAACTTATACTCTAACCATATTACTAGTCCTAAACCTAGCCCTCATTCTTGCTCCAACCCTAACCCTGATCATTATTTTGACCCTAACACTAACCCTGGGTCTAAACCTGACCCTATCCCTAAACCAAACCCTAACATTAGCCCTACCTGTAACCCTATATCTATATTTAACCCTAACACTAGCCGTAGACCTAAAGCTAATCTGAAAAAATAGCTATAACTCTAGCCCTAGACCTAAACAAAAACCTCGCTATAGCCCTCACAATAACCTTTATCCTAAACCAAACACTAACCCTACGTCTAGACCTAAAACTAGTCCTAATTTGGGCTATAACCCTAACCCTAACCCTATCTCAAACACTGACCCTTACCCTAACACTAAATCTAGCTCAAAACCTGACCCTATCAAAAAAACCTTGACCTAACACTAGACCCAGACATAACCCTAATCCTAAAACTAGCACTAAACATAACCCTAGCTCTTATGTTACCCATAGTTCTCACACTATCCCCAAAAATAACATAAAACCTAGCCCTAATCCTAGGCCTAAACTTAGTCCTAAGTATAACCCTAAACCTAATCATAGCCCTACCACTAACCCTAACCTATCCCATGCCTCGAACCCTAACTTTAATCCTAACCCAAACTTTAGCTCTAACCCTATCCATTACCCATACACTAACCCTAAATATAACCCTATCCCTAACACTAAACCTAACCTTAAACATAAATGTAACCCTAGACCTAACGCGAAACCTAACGTTTTCAATAGCCCTAAACTTAGGTGAAACATTAAGCCTTACACTAAACCTAATCCTAACACTAGCCCTAAC
This sequence comes from Marmota marmota marmota, assembly GCF_001458135.2. Taxonomy (NCBI): domain Eukaryota; kingdom Metazoa; phylum Chordata; class Mammalia; order Rodentia; family Sciuridae; genus Marmota; species Marmota marmota. The sequence continues at coordinate 895 of NW_026001540.1, read as the reverse complement.
CCATACCCTAACCCTATTTCTAATATTATCCACTACCATAAACTTAACCCTAACCCTAAATAAAACCCTAGCCATAACCCTAACCCTAAACCAAATCATAACCTTAAACATAACCCTACACTTAAACTTAAACCTAACCCACGCCCTGGCTCTAACCTTAGCTCAAACCCTAATCTTTACTCTAACCTAACCATCACCCTAGCCGTAACCCAAACACTTTCCCTAACCTTAATACTTATCCTAAATCAAACCCTATCCCTATCCCTAATCCTAGACTTAATCCAAACCATAACCAAGCCCTAACCTGAGCTCTAAACCTATCCATTACACTAAACATAACCCTAACCCTAATGCTAATCCTAACCCTATCAATAAACCTAACCCATTCTTTACCCTAAACCTTAACTGAAACCTAAACCTAACCATATCCATTATCCTAAACCTAAACCTAAATCAACCATTAACTCAAGCCTTAACCATAAACTTTAACCTAAACCAAATGCCAACCCTGACTCTAACCCTAATAAAATCCCTAGCTCTAAACCTGACCCTTACACTAAACTTAACTCACTAGAACTAGGCATAACCTAATCCTAAAACTATCCCTAACCATAAACCTAGATCTGACATTAGTCCTAGCCCTAGTCCTAGCCCTAAACCTAACAGAAACCCTAGCCATCCTTCTAGCCCTAAAACTACCTTAATCCTACCCTGAACACTAACCCTAACCCTAATCCTAATTCTAAACCTCATCCTAGACCTAAAGCTAGCTATAACACCACACATTCCCCTAAACTTAACCTTGACCCCAAAGCTAACCCTAAACCTAGCCCTACCCCTAGGCCTAAACTAACAATAATCCTAGCCCTAATCCTAGCCATAATTTAGCTGTAAA
>NW_026001539.1:0-2372 GCF_001458135.2 Marmota marmota marmota | reverse complement strand
TATATATATATTGTCTTTTGGTACTGGGGAAGGAACTCAGGGATGCTTTATCACAGAGCTACATCTCCAAACTTTTTACTCTTTTTTTTTTCTTTTCTTTTGAGATAGGGTCTCACATAGAGGTTGGCTTTGAACTTACAATCCACCTGCCTTGGGTTCCAGAGTAGCTGTGATTATAGGAATGTGTCATTATGCTTGTCAAACAATGCTATTTTGTTGACCTTATTTATTATTTTCTATTCGTTTTTTTTAAATTTTTATTTGTTCTAATTAGTTATACATGACAGCAGAATGCATTTTGACTCATTTAACACAAGTGGTACATAACTTTTTATTTCTCTGGTTGTATACAATGTGGAGTCACACCATTAATGCAATTAGTGCAATTATACATGTAACTAGAGTAATGATGTTTGACTTATTCCACCATCTTTCACACCCCCATGCCCCTTCCTCTCCCCTCACTCCCCTCTGCCCAATCCAAAGTTCTCCAATCTTCCCTGGCCCCGCCCCCATTATGGATCAGCATCCACATATCAGAGAAAACACTGAACTTTGCTTCTTGGAGATTGGCTTACTTCACTTAGCATGATATTCTCCAACTCCATCCATTTACCTGCAAATGCCATAATTTTATTCTCCTTTAAGTATGAGTAATATTCCATTATGTCTGTATACCACATTTTCTTTATCCATTCATTCATTGAAAGGCATCTAGGTTGGTTCCACCATTTAGCTGTTGTGATTTGAGCTACTATAAACATTGATGTGGCTGCATCACTTAGTATGCTGATTTAAAGTCCTTTGGGGATAGATGGAGGAGTGGGCTAGCTGGGTCAAATGGTGGTTCCATTCTAAGTTTTCTAAGGAATTTCCATACTGCTTTCCCGAGTAAACAGCTTTCAAATGGTAAAGAAAAATGCTGTTGCTTGAAACTTGACTAGGGCAAATCAACTCAGAGATAAGATGCTAATCACCAGAATTTTACTGCACATTGAAAGAAGTGCTGGGAAATATTTCAATACTTGGTTAGTTAATAGTGTGCATTATTATTGTGTATAACTTACAATACAAAAATGTTCTTTCTGCTATCTTGCATCCAAATTATTATGCTTCCTTGAGCTAGAGTGAGCTAAGAGGTGTTTGGCAGTTTTATAATTTTTATGTATTTCTATGATCTGAGAAATTAAGAAAATGCTGCTGTTGCAAGTCTCCATCTTTCTGAACTATGGGTGCAATTTTAGAATATATTGCTAAAGAGAATGTCTGAACAAAGGTTGAATTTCAAAGTGAATAATGGATCAAAAGCAGGTTTGAAACCAAATAACAGATTAAAGACACAGCTTGTTTTCCAAAAAATGATATGAATGGCTACAGACTATGCTGTCAGATTTTTCTCTAAGGTTTCAGAGGAACAATTATTGGTTGTTGTTTTTTTCCTCAGACCTGTGATTAGCTGATTCAATTCTGTTTTTCCCAGGAACTACAAAGATAATGTGTGTAGCTGCAAATGAAAAGGTCCAAAATAAACCTTAAATATAGTGTATAGGGCATACGTTAAAAATGATAATTGGGGTAGAAGGTGGTAACTGACTGAGAACCTTAGAACTGCACATTTCAAGTTTATCTGTACGAACTTGTGAAAGAACCTGTGTGTACACACACACACACACACACACGTACACATACAGGAAAGATAATATGGAGAAAGAAAATAGATTCTTTATGGAGTTTTAAGTAATTTCTACTTAATATGATCAGTAAATCTATTAAAAACCCTGTCTGTGTACAAATACCAAGAATATCAGATTTTTATCCTTTTTTCTACTACAGTCTATAATATTATAAAAGGCCAAAGCCAAGAGTCAAAGCAAAGACAACAGAAAAATACAAGGATATGACTAATACTATAGGTTAATGAGGAACATAAAAAAAATCATACACAGTGTGTGGTGTTTTATACATTTTCAGGAAAAACGTACTTGCACAGACAAAAATAATGAGAGTTAAAATCTGTGAACTCAATGTAGAGTCTGTTCTCATTGTGCCATGTAACCAGATGCAGAATCAGGAAGATATGGCCAATTTCTTTCTTGTAATCATGCCAATCATGAAAAAAAGACACATTACCAGAATTAACGTGCTGTATGACTTTGTGAATGCCCCTTCAAGCTGTCAGTCTTCTTGCCAGTACTACAGCAGTAGCTTTAACCAACAGGAATGTGGACCTATTTCAAGCCCAGGTGTCGAGTAATTTGAAATGCATGAGTTCCTTGTTGTGAAACAATCATTCCCTCTGAGGCTCATATTGTCCTCATCACTCTATGAACTATGCACATGGCGAATATGCATTTACTTGCTTTCCTACATGC
>NW_026001538.1:0-2372 GCF_001458135.2 Marmota marmota marmota | reverse complement strand
CTCTGGAAAGAGGATAATAATGCAAATGAGCTATGATTCATTGAGCATTTATTAGGTAGCTGGTGCTATAAGTATCTTGTTTATGTAAACTGCCAGGTAGGCTCTATACATACACTATTTATTGTTTCTGCTCCTTCTCTTCCCTGTGTAAACAAGGAGAGGTGGACTCTTATCTTACTGCTGCATCCTGAAACCTACAACTGGCAGAAAGATGGTGTGGAACATTCACTGGATGAAAACAAATATAGATCTTTTAACCCTCCTAACAACCCTCTGAGGTAGATTTATGTTCCTATTTTACATGATTTTCCTAAGACCACAAAGCTTATAAGTGGTAGTGGTCTATGAAGTGTCACAATTTCTCAATTTCTTGGTATGGATTTGAAATGAAGAAAAGCAGTAAAGGTAATATAGACCCAATTTCTGCAAATTTATAACATATAGGAATACCTAATTGTATTGGTGTCAGTGTAATACAATAGTAAACAGGACAAAAATCACAACAAAAATGTTTAAATTTTTTTTAATTAAAAAAATACATTTAAAATAAAATCCATAAGAATTTGCTCATTGGGCTGGGGATGTGGCTCAAGCGGTAGGGCGCTCACCTGGCATGCATGCGGCCCGGGTTCGATCCTCAGCACCACATACAAACAAAGATGTTGTGTCCGCCAAGAACTGAAAAATAAAATTAAAAAAAAAAAAAAAAGAATTTGCTCACATCCTTGCTAGTAAGGAAGAGCTTTCACAAATATTATCATAGAAAACCCCGACAATGCTCCTAATGGGACGGTACCATTACTACTCCAATCAGCCTTTTGCCTTCTACCTAAACTACACTCCCCAAATTGACCTCCACTTTACTAAAAGCAACTGAAGGCTTAGTCCTCATTGTACTTGTATCAGAAGCTTTTGACACTTTGATCCTTCACACATTTTCCCTTGGCTTTCAGGTCACCCTTACTCTGTTATTTTTCTCCTACCTCTCAGTTTCCTCCTTTGTTACTTCCTGCACTTCTGTATGAACTTTCAACTTCAGAGCCTCCAAGGCTCAGTCTTTGCTTTTCTCTATGCTCACTTCCTGATTATTCTATTGGTTTTAAGTACCACCTATGTTATAATGACTCTAGAATTTATATCTCCAGCAGACCTCTGTCCTGAACCCCAGTCTCATACATCCAACTACTAACCTGACATTTCCACTTGGCTGTGCTATAACCTCCAATTCAACATGTGCAAAAATAGTCTTTTGATCTCCTTCTTACCCCAATTCTCAGTTGCTCAAGCCAAAATCCCTTATTTTAACCTTTGACTCATCTTTCTTTCACCCCATATCTCATGTATCATCCCATATATCAGGAAATTTTGTTGACTCTCCTGAATTTCAGCTACGAATATAGGTGCTTGACTAGTATGTGCAAGGCCCTGGGTTTGATCCCCAGCAGAAGGATTGAGGGACATATACAGATAAAGATAGATGGATAGATAAATAGATAGATAGGGAGATAGGGAGATAGACAGATATGGAAATGGAAAGAAAGAAAAAAACACACATCCACTTCTCAGTACCTCCCTCATTGTTCCTCTGGTCTAATGCCCCTGGATTCAGACAGAACCTTCCTAATAGGGGTTCCTGCTTCTAAACTTATTGTCCTTTGGACTACTCTAAACATGGCATCCAGAATGATCTCTTAAAACCTAACTCAAACCACCAAAGTGGCTCTTGCTTCACTCATAGTTAAGAGTAATAGTATACAAAATGGCCCACAAGACCCTGAATAATCTGGTCCTCCCTTACTTGCTATCTTCCTTTCCTATTCCTCCCAGGCCCACTTGACTATAATAACCCCAGCTTCCTTACTGTTCTCTACTTGAGACCTGTGTTCTAACAATTTTCTCAATGTGTGTTGAGAGCCACAGCCAAAGGGGCCCCAGCAAACTTCCAGCTGCCAGCAAACTTCCAGCTGCCAGCTGATGATTGGCTCACAGCGGCCCCAGCAACATCTAGCTGATTGGCTCCTCGGCCCCAGCAACATCTAGCTGATTGGCTCCTCTGCGGTGATGCTCATTGGACTGTTTCCCTGCCCTTTCAGACCACGGAGCTGCTCATTGGGGGACTTTTTTTGGCTCCGCCCACGTGACCCAGCCAATCGGCCTCAAGAGCAGGAGGATTGTGGGAGGTGGAGAGAGGCTTGTGTGGGAGAGAGAGGCTTGTGGAAAGCCGGTGGTGGCAGTTGAGGCTCTGAGGATTTTTCCTGAGAGGCTGTTTTGTTTGGCGTGTGTGGTTCTAAAAATAAAGTTAGTTTCTTTTGACAAGTGGCTCCTGATTGTGCCCAGCCAGACTGCGGCAAATGTGGAATGTTCCTCACATG
>NW_026001537.1:0-2372 GCF_001458135.2 Marmota marmota marmota | reverse complement strand
AAGGGGCAAGTGGATAAGAATGATGGTGGAATGAGTTAGACATCATTACCCTAAATACATGTATGAAGACGTGAATGGTGTGAAAATACTTTGTGTACAATCAGTGACTTGAAAAATTGTGCTCTATATGTGTAATATGAAATGAATTGCATTCTGCCATCATGTATTACAAATTAGAATACATGAATAATTTACTTTAAAAAAAGAGAAAGGAGTGTGAAGGTACTGAGGAGAATGGGGAGGATCCAGGTCCACGAGGACCCTCAGATACCAAATTTGGAGTTTGAACTTTATCTCAAAAGTTCTGAGAAGCCAAGAAAGACCTAAAGTTAGCCTGAGAGCTACACCATCAGATTTGCCTTGGAGATTAACACACCAGAGCAAGTATGGCAGGTGACAGTAGGGGGTGCCAACAGAACCCTTGGTGTCATATAAAAGGAGGATAAGTATGAAAGCAAGGCCCCAAGGCTTCAGGGGGTCCTTGCTGCAGGGCTACCCTACGCCATGCAAGACACAGGCTCCATGTGGTGGCCTTCATGATCTAGAAACCACCGCAAACACAGGCCCTGTGTCTGGGAATCTCCTTTGTTACTATGCAACATTCACCTTGCTGACTTTAAATGGTCTCTCCTGGGTGAGCTCTTTGTCAAACTGTTTATCCCAGTTTCCTTTGAAGTAGATGGCATTCACGAGAACCAGTTTAGTGTTTGTATTCAAGGAACCTGGAGACAGCAACTCTGTAATTTTATCTGAAAGGAAAAATTAAAGAACCAGTTAGCTAAGAGTTTTCTGATGGGTGCATCAGTGATGATACGGAGAGGGGCCCACCTCCTCAAATGGTCAAGCACAGAGATAAAGGATCACATATGCCCCAAATAATATAAACAGATATTTGTCATCAAAACAAAGCAACAGTCCTGGCACCAAGAAAAAAAAAAAAAACTTTAAAGTTCTGGCAAGAAAAATACCATCATTTGAATAAAACATAAAATGAACAAGTAGATATCAGTAAGTGAATTAAAGGACTATTAAAAAAAGGATTATAGATTTAAATTTTTGAGGGGCCAGATATGTTTACCCCTATTTAAACACTACACTACACCACACACACACACACACACACACACACACACACACGTATGTATTGAAGCATCATGAACAGTTTTGTTATTATTTTTAGTACAATTTTTAACAATACTATTATTATCAACTAAAAATATTTAAATTTTTAAAAAGATGACTGGTTACAAGATGCTCTTTACAAATGTAAAAGCACAGTTTACCCAGACATAGTGGTACATGCCTATAATCCTACTGGCTTGGGAGGCTGAGGCAGGAGGACTGTAATTTTAAAGCCAGCCTCAGCAACGTAGGCCCTAAGCAACTTAGCAAGACCTTCTCTCTAAATAAAATATTTTTAAAAGGACTGGGGATTTGGCTCAGTGGTTAAGCACCCCTGGGTTCAAAGCCTGGTACCAAAAATTTTTTTTTTTTTTTTACTTTTACATTAACTTACATTAAAAACCACAGGTAAATGAAGATACTGCTAAGCAACTTGCAATAATGCATGAAAACTGTGAAGCATGAGCCCACACTACAAAAGACACAGCCGAGACCTGTCATGTGAATTTTTCCTTTGGTGAAAAGAAAGAACAGCCAACAACAAAAAAATTTAAGTGTGGATTGCTGACTACTGGAAAACATCACGGACACACTGAGAACAGCAGAGAGAAGAAGCTAGAGAAAATGTCATCCATTGACAGTATTTCAGCAGCAGATTTTAAAGTTTTCAAGAAGAAAAATATCATTCTTCATATTTGACAATCTTGTTAAGGAACTGAAAATAAGACTGATTAAAATACTTAAAAACAGAACAGGATGGGACTGTAGCTCAGTGGAACAGCATCTGCTCAGCATGCACAGGGCCAAGGGTTGGATCCCCAGCACTGCAAACAAAGCAACAACAACCCCACCATCAACAGAAACAACAAATAAAAACTATGTTTTTACCTTCTGTCTTTTTAGCTACCCAGGTGTTTATGTGTTTTCTGGACTCCTCTGTAGCATTCAGAAAGTCAAGCTCTTCCATCTCTGCTTGGTAGAATTTCTGGCAGGAATCTTTAAAAGACTAAATCAGAACGACATAATTGCATGGTTCCAAAAATAATTAACACCAACAGTGTACTTCTTTAATGTACAAAGCACAAAAATCAAAAATGTGCAGATTTAAAGATGTAATTTACAAATAAATATGTAGAATGAACCTAAAATCCACCTTCTCAGTTCTTGGCCATCTTTAAATGGCCCAAGTATCAAATAAACTTCATTGCATAAAGATGGCTGGATCTTTATGGGACTTGCTAAGCCTCAAG
>NW_026001536.1:0-2373 GCF_001458135.2 Marmota marmota marmota | reverse complement strand
ATATATATATATATATATATGGCAGATCACCTTAGCTGTAATCACCTACAGAATTTTATTTAAGTTTGGTTCCTTTAGATCCTATAAAGAGTAAATAATTTAAAACTTTATAATAGATCTTGCTGGGGGCAGTGGCACACACCTATAATCCCTGTGGCTGAGGCAGGAGGATTGCGAGTTCAAAGCCAGCCTCAGCAAAAGCAAGGTGCTAAACAACTCAGTGAGACCTGCCTCTAAATAAACTACAAAATAGGGCTGGAACATGGCTCTGTGGTTGAGTGCCCCTTGGTTCAATCCCTGATACCAAAAAAAAAAAAACTTTATAATAGATCTATAATTTTAAATACACTGTCTAAAAATAAACAGCTGGATCCAAAGGGAAAGGAAAATGACAATTCCAAGAGCTTCTATCAGAAGAAAACATTAACTACAGATTTTCAGTTATCTTAGAAATCAAAGGTCATTATTATATTCTATATATGAATGTCCTGCCCCTCCAAAAGACTAAGAATATATTTGCAGATTACTAGAAAATAGTATGTAGGACACTAATGAGAAAAGAAAGCATCTATTTATAGAAAGAACAAGAAAGGTATAATATCTTCAAAGACATACTTTGGTGACCTATTCTTTTTGAGGTAAAAGAGATGAGGAAGAAAAAATGAGTAGATACTCTAGATTAAGACCATCAAGGGTAAGAGCAGAGGCACAAGATGAATAAGAAGGGACTCCTATATAAGACCAGACTCTGGCTGGCTGGCATTGTAGCTCAGCGGTACAGAGCTCGCCTAGCACATGTGAGGCACTGGGTTCAATCCTCAGCACCACATAAAAATGAAATAAAGATACTGTGTCCACCAAGAAAAAAAAAAAAAAAAGACCAGACTCTTCAAGATACCATCTCTTTACAAACCTTGGGTAAACCTGCTATTTTAAAAGAGCAAAGACAGATAGTTGTGGAAATTACAATTAAAATGTTTTTTAAAAAATGAGAGACTTGTCAGCATGAAGCAAGACAATAAAAGTAAAAAAAAGAATATATAATATAGAGGCAGTAAGAAGAGAAGTACAGAATTGAAGATTGCTAGAGAGAACGGAGACAATGAGAACATAAACCTCTCCAAGTCAATCAGCAACCACGATATGAATTTTAATACCAAGTACAAAAATATGAATGTAACACCTAGATTAGGGCAGTGGAGGAAGTCTGCATAGAAACTGCAAGACAAGACAGCAATCTCTGAGCTTTAAGGGATGCAGTGGGGAACTAAGGATGAATGATGGGGGAGGGACTGCAGCAGGGGAAGAGGGTGGGTTGCAGCAGCAGGGGAAGAGGGTGGGTTGCAGCAGCAGAAAGGGCCTTAAAAAAGAGAAGAAAGGGAGTACAACCTATAGGAGAGAAATGGGATAAAGTCAAGTATGGGATCCCAAGAGCATGGAATAGAAGAGAAAATGGAACTGGGCATGCACTAAAAACGTGCAGAAGTCAAGGACCCAAAAAGGGGTTGTAGTTTGGGGAAAGTAGAAGCTAGACAGCTCCACCATAAACCGTACTCAAAAGAAGTGTGAGTCTAGGGCAGCAGTGAAGATAGGAGGTCAGTAGAGGGATGCACTCAGATGCAGTCAGGGTATAATACCAGAACTACGGAACCCCCAGTTCACCCCCACCAAAAAGCATGCAAGGGTCAGAAAAGAAGGTGTACTGTTGGGGTCATGAATACAAAAAGGAGGGGAAGAAAGGACAAGAGGTAAATGGGAAACACTGGGGGTGCTTAACCGTAAGGGAAAGGGTGACGGGGAAAGAAAAAGGAGTGGAGTGAGAGATGTTTCCGGAGGTGAAGTGGGAGCAGACCGAGAGGTCCTGCTTACTTGGTCTAGAGGGCAGAAGGGACAGTCCACAGGGACTGAGGGGAGTGGCGGGGAACAGGAAACTATGATGCTAAAGACAAGAACTTGAGGAAGACACGATCCTGGCTGGGTCAGAAAAGGGGATGCCGTTAGTAAGGAGCAGAAGACGTTCGTTAGGAAGCAGACCAGGCGCAGTGGGGAGCAAAGACGGCATGCCAAAGGGACGGAAAGCAGCCAAGGCATGGGGGCAGGGGTAGGAGCACTGGGGGCGCAAGGACGTGAACTGGAGGCGACAGACAGGAGTGTGGGAGTCGCAGAACCGGGAGAGGTGGGTCGACTCACACGGAGGGATCGGGCAGCGTAGGCCGGGGGAGGCGGGGGTCCCGAGACCCGGGCAGGGTTGGGAGAGGAGCGGCCCGAGGGTGACAGGGAGGAGGAGACGCGGGGACGGCGCGGGGCCCGGATACTCACACCTCCAGGATGCGGTCCCCCTTGCGCACCCCGGCCCGGTCGGCCGCCCCCCCG
>NW_026001535.1:0-2373 GCF_001458135.2 Marmota marmota marmota | reverse complement strand
ACAACCTAATAAGATAACACAAAACAAAACTGAAACTGAATGAAACAAAAACGGAATAAAAAATTATTGTATCAATTTTCTCTTCCTCAGGGCCGACAAACTTCAAACCTTTAGCCTACCATTTTTCCCAGTTTGCCTGAGAAATTTCTAGGGATAGGCAGCTTGAAACAAAAACAAAATAAATCAAAACAAGAACACATTGTTTTTTGAAATGGTCACCCATTCTCTCACCTTCCCTCAGGGACGAGCAATTTCACTTACCTCCAAGTTTCAGACGTTCCGCGTACAGGCCACCAAATGCTGCAGTCTGGCTGGGCACAAAATCACGAGCCACCACACACCTTGTAGATTCAAACAGCAACTCTTTATTCCCGAACTCACACCGGCACTCTACAAACACGTTCTGGGCAAAATCCACACTCTCCACAGGGCTCTGAATCCCAAAATACTCTCTGAATCCCGCGAGAACTCAACGGGAACTCAAGGAGTGGGCGCGCCTGAGGCAACAGGATATGCCCTATTCCCAGCAGGGTACACCTTAAACCTGGAACTGCCCTAAACCTGGAACGCCCTAAATCCCGATCCGCCCTAAACCCTGATCTACCCTAAACCCGGATCCGCCCTGGTACTTGAGCAAGGTCACCTTTCATGCAAAGTCACTGCAAAACCTGGGTCCACCATGGAGAGTCCTTCATCTAAGCAACATGGAGTAGGCTGACAAAGAAATTGTGATGCGTCATTCCTACTTGGCAATGGCTCTCAGCAAAGGAGGAAAGAAGAGACTCTGGATTTTGACTATGCCATACATTCACTTTGTGACTTTGGGTCATAGTCTGAGTCTAAATTTAAAATTTATCGGCCAAACTTTCCAATATATTTAGGATCTTTTCACCTAGTGCTACATAAATATTCAAAATGCTTTCAATACCTGGTAAATATAAAAGTAATATTACTTATTTTATGTCCTTCAAGAATTTATCATTTTCGCTCCAATTTTAATTATTTCTTGTGTTTCTACTGGTTTTGGTATTGGATTGTTCTTCTTATTCTAGGGATTTGAAATGTAATGCTAGATCATTTATTTAGCATCTTTCTATTTTTTTAATGTATGAGCTTAATGTTATGAACTTTCCTCTTATAACTGCATTCATACTGTCCCAGAGATTTTGATATGTTGTATCGATATTCTCTTTTACTTCTAAGAAATTTTTATTTCTCTTCTGACTTCTTTTGCTATCCATTCATCATTCAAAAGTGTATTATTTGCTAGAGCATTGCTGCACTCCTGTAATCCCAGCAGCTGAGGAGGCTGAGACATGAGGATCACCAGTTTGAAACCAGTCTCAGTAACAGTCAGGAACTAAGCAACTCAGCGAGACCCTGTCTCTAAATAAAATACAAAATAGGGCTGGGGATGTGGCTCAATGGTTAAGTGCCCCTGAGTTCAATCTCTGGTACCAAAAAAAAAAGTGTATTATTTAATTTCCAAGTGTTAGAGTGGTTTCTGCTTGTTAGGTTATTGTTGATTTCTAATTTCATTCCATTATTATCTGATAGAATGCAAAGTATTATCTCTCCTTTTTTTTCCCTCTAAGATTTGCTTTGTGACCTAAAATATGGTCTATTTTAGAAAACATTCCGTGTGTTACTGAGAAGAAAGTGAATTCAGTCATTGATGAATGAACTATACTATATATGTCTGCTAAGTCCATATTATTAATTGTATCTTTTAGTTCTGCACAATTTTAGTTCATGGTTAGATGATCCAGCTACTGGTGAGGAAGCATGTTAAATTCACCTGGTATTATTATATTGTGGTCTATTTGATTCTTTTTAAAAAAATATTCATTTTTTAGTTTTAGTTGGACACAATATCTTTATTTTTTATTTTTATGTGGTGCTGAGGATCAAACCCAGTGCCTCATGCATGCTAGGTGACTGCTCTACCACTGAGACACAAATCCAGCCCCCTATTTGATTCTTAATATTGAGAAGTGTTTGTTTGATGTATATAGCTGCTCCATTGTTTGGGACAGAAATATTTACTATCCTTATCGCTTGTTGACATATGATACCCTTAAGCCCTGAGAAGTGACCTTCTTTGTCTCTTCTGATTAATTTTTGCTTAAAATCCACTTTATCTGATATGAGAATAGCTAACCCTACTTGTTTATGAGTCCCATATGAATGGCATGTGTTTTTCTCATCCTTTCACCTTCAGTCTGTGGATGTCTTTGCCTGTTAAAGGAGTCTCTTGTAGACAGCATATTTTTGTGTCTTGTTTTTTAAAGCAACATGACAACCTATGTCTTTTTTTTTTGAGTTTAGAACATTTACATTCAAAATTTTATTATTTTTGTTTGTTTTGTTTTC
>NW_026001534.1:0-2373 GCF_001458135.2 Marmota marmota marmota | reverse complement strand
GGCATTTCATTGTTGTTTTAATTTACATTTCCTCAATAGGATGTGATGTCAAGCATCTTTTCATATCCTTATTAGTCATCTGTCATAGTCCCAAATGTGAATGATAATTTTGATTCATAGAAGCATCTTTTATATGTAAATCATTTTATTTTATTTTTGTTATTTTGGGAAAGGTTTTGTTAAGTAATATTTAAAAATTATATTTCAGGTCTGTTTTTATATTATAAGCATCTTATTCAAAATATATTTCAAGTAATTTGACAGAATAATGTAATTGTGATATATTACATCTTGTATATATGATTCAATTTCAAATGAAGAATAAATTTTCTTAATATAAAAAAAGATTTCTTTGTATATTTCAGGTAACAGTTCTTTATCAACTAGATCTTTTGCAAATATTTTCTCCCAGTCTGTGGCTTGTATTATCATCCTCTTGACAGTGTCTTCCACAGAAGAAAAGTTTAACTTATCAAGTATTTTTTTTCATCAGTTTTCTTTAGTGTCATCTATGACATCATTTCCACACCTGTCATTGAGATTTTATGCTTTAGTATCTTCTAGAAATTTATAGCTTTATATTTCACTTTTAGGGCTATGATCCATTTTGAGTTAATTTTTGTGAATGGTGTAAGGTCTAAGGTCAGTATTATGAAGTCCAGTTGTTCTTGTGCAATTTTGTTTAAAAGACTATGATTTTACCATTCAGTTGCCTCTTTGTGCCTTTTTTGAAGATCACTTCATTATATTTTTGTGATTCCATTTCTGGGCTATCTTATGTTTCTTTGATCTATTTGTCATTATTTTCTAATACCACATTCTCTTGATTACTGTAGTCGGGTACTGTCTTAAAGTGGGCAGTGTAATTTCTCCTGCTTTGTTCTCATTCAATATTGTGTTGGGTCTTTTGACTTTTAATGTAACCTTTAGCATAAGTGTGTCAATATCCTTGAAATAGTTTGCTGGGATTTCTTTTAATGGGGATTGTATTGAATCCATTGATCAAGTTGGGAGAACCGATATCATGGTAATATTTCTATCCATGTATGTGGATAGCTCTCTTTTGACTTAAATATTTTTGGTTTCTTTCATAGAGTTTTATAGTTTTCCTTATGTAGATCTTATACATATTTTGTAAATTTATACCTAAGTATTTGGATTTTGAGTGTTAATGCACATAGTGTTTTGTTTTTAACTTCAAAGTACAATTGTTCATTTTGGGTCTATAACAAAATAACTGACTTTTGTATATTAACCTTGTATCCTGCAACCTTGTCACAAGAAGAATATTACTTGCATAATTAAAATTAAAAAAAAAGAATCAAAGAGGATTAAGAAGAAAAGTAGCCCAGAATACCTGGACATATCATAATCATTAAAACATGATGAAATATTTTAGCAGCAGGTATGGGTTTTGTGAATTTCCTGCAGTGGTTTAGAATTTCTTTTGTTTACATTTCCTAATGCACACATTCATATAATAAATTAAACAGAGCAAATGCCAACAAATCCGGGGTGATTTTTTAAGAGGTGTTGTGTGAATAAATCCTGTAGGCATCCAAACAAGTGATATTATAGAATATATACAAATATTGAACTCAGCATGCAAACAAACAAGGCATGTGGAACAGAAGAACCTAGATGATGATAGTTCTAACAACTGTGACTCAGTGGCAAGAGGTGTTAGTGACAAGGTGTTAATAGAACATAGACACATTCTGGTTTTAATACAGAAAGCAGGCTGTGCTGAGCATTAAACTTTCACTGACTCTCTTAATGTACAACAACAGGGAATCTCTCATTTCAGCACACTTGTCTGACTTCTGAAGAATATACCTCCATCCCTTTGCCTTCTGTATCTTTTCACTCTCCTGTCCTTGGCAATCTTCACTCAGAGCCATCCAGGAAAAGAATTCTCGGAAATGTAGTTTCTGCTATTGGTTTTACAATGACAAGATCTTAGGAGTCTTATGTAATCATATTATTTGTCTGAGAGTTCTACAAAATGTCTTTCCTCCCCACAAGTTTCTAAACGGTAGAAATTATTTTTATTATATCTGAATATGTCTTGAAATATCTGGAAAAGAATCCTACTCATAGTAATTACTAATAAAACAGTTGTTTAATGAATTAATGGATTATATTATTTAAAATACTGTTGTGATCAGTGTAAATTACTGAGTAGGTTATTTCGATCATCACTTTGCTCTGACTAATGACTGTAACTGAAATGAATGCCCCATTTAAATCTCTGATTTATTTTGGCCTTTTTACTACAGTTCTTTTACTATGGTAGCCTGGTAGTGTGCTCTGGTCATTAACTTTCCATCTAGAAAAATGAAACATCAGTGCAGACCTGGTACATTCAGCCCA
>NW_026001533.1:0-2373 GCF_001458135.2 Marmota marmota marmota | reverse complement strand
GCTACCAAAAGCACTTTACAGATTCAGTGCAATTCCCATCAAAATCCCAATCACATACCTTGCAGAAATAGAAAAAGCAATCATGAAATTCATCTGGAAAAACAAGAGACCCAGAATAGCTAAAGTAATTCTAAGCAGGAAGAGTGAAATTGAAGGTATCGCAATTCCAAATTTTAAACTATACTATAGAGCATTAGTAACAAAAACAGCATGGTACTGGCACCAAAACAGGCTGGTAGACCAATGGTACAAAATAGAGGACACAGAGACAAATCCACAAAATTACAACTACCTTATATTTGGCAAAGGTGCTAAAAGCATGCAATGGAGAAAGGATAGCATCTTCAACAAATGGTGTTGGGAGAACTGGAAATCCATATGCAACAAAATGAAATTGAATCCCTTTCTCTCACCTTGCACAAAAGTCAACTCAACAAATGGGACAAATTCAAATTAAAAAGTTTTTTCTCAGCAAGAGAAATAATACGCGAGGTGAATAGGGAGCCTACATCCTGGGAACAAATTTTTACCCTTCAAACATCAGAAGAGCTCTAATCTCTAGAGTATACAAAGAACTCAAAAAGTTAAACAACAACAAAAAAAGCAAATAACCCAATCAACAAATGGGCCAAGGACTTGAACAGAAACTTCTCAGAAGAGGATATACAATCAATCAACAAATACATGAAAAAATATTCACCATCTCTAGCAATCAGAGAAATGCAAATTAAAACTACTTTAAAATACCATCTCACTCCAGTAAGAATGGCAGCCATTATGAAGTCAAACAACAATAAGTGCTGGTGAGGATGCAGGGGAAAAACGTACACTCATACATTGCTGGTGGGACTGCAAATTGGTGCAGCCAATTTGGAAAGCAGTATGGAGATTCCTGGGAAAGCTGGGAATGGAACCGCCATTTGACCCAGCTATTCCCCTTCTCGGACTATACCTAAAAGACCTAAGAAGAGCATACTACAGGGACACAGCCACATCAATGTTTATGGCAGCACAATTCACAATAGCTAGAATGTGGAACCAACTTAGATGCTCTTCAATAGATGAATGGATTTAAAAAAGTGTGGCATTTATACACAATGGAATATTACTCAGCACTAAAAAATAATAAAATCATGGCATTTGCAGGGAAATGGATGGCATTAGAGCAGATTATGCTAAGTGACGTTAGCCAATCCCTAAAAAAATAAATGCTGAATGTCTTCTCTGATATAAGGGAGGTGACGCAAAATGGGATAGGGAGGAAGAGCATGAGAAGAAGACTACCACAAAATAGGGAAGAGAGGTGGGAGGAAAAAAGTGGGAGAAGGGGAGTTGCACAGAAGATGGAAGGAGAACCTCATTGTTATATAGATTGCATATATGATGTTGTAATAAGGAAAAGAAAAAAAAGTGTGTCACATTAGATTGTATAGAGAGAACGGATGGGAGAGGAGGGGAGGAGCAGGGAGGATAGGAAAGGCAGCAAAATAGAATAGACAATATGATTGATGTATTTACATTCCATGTATGTATTATATATCAAAATGTATTCTACTGTCATGTATGACTAAAAAAAATAAATAAAAATTTTAAAAAAATGTGAAGTGAAATAAAAAAAAAATCAGAAAAAAAAAAGAAAACAGTGATAGCTTCTTTCTTTACCTATTTGTATCCCTTTAATGTCTTTCTTTTGTCTAATTGGTCTGGCTAGAATTTCAAGAATGTTGTTGAATAGAAATAGAGGAAGAGTACATCCTTATTTGTTCCAGTTTTTAAGAGGAATTCTTTCAATTTTTCTCTATTTAATGATATTGGACTTGCAAATCAAAACTAAATTAATATTTCATCTCCCTCCAGTTATAGTGGCAATCATCAAGAATAAAGGCAACAATAAATGTTGTTAAGGATGTGGGGGAAAAGGTACACTCACATTGCTGGTGGGACTACAAAGTGATACAAATACTATGGAAAGCAGTATGGAGTTTCCTCAGGAAAACTTGGAATGGAAACACTGTTTGACCCAGCTATTTTACTACTCCTTTATAACCAAAGGACTTAAAATCATTATTCTACAATAATGCTGCCATGTCAATGTTTATATCAGCCCAATTCACAGTAGCTAAACTATGGAACCAACCTAGGAAACTTTCAATAGATGAATGGATAAAGAAATGTGGTATATTTGTTCAATGGAATATTACTCAGATTTAAAGAAGAGTGAAATTATGATCTTTGACAGTAATAGGATGGAGTTGGAGAATGTCATGCTAAGTGAATTAAGCCAATCCCCCAAATCCAAAGGCCAAATGTTTTCTGTAATATGCGGGTGCTAATTCATGTGTGTGTGTGTGTGTGTGTGTGTGTGTGTGTGTG
>NW_026001532.1:0-2373 GCF_001458135.2 Marmota marmota marmota | reverse complement strand
TTAGTGTTAGGTTTAGGGTTAAGTTTAGGGTTAGTGTTAGGGTTAGGATTTAGGTTAGGGTTAATGTTAAGGTTAATGTTAAATTAAGGATTACTGTAAGGGTTAATGTTAGGGTTAGTATTAGTGTTAGGTTTAGGGTTCATGTTAGCATTAGGGTTAAGGTTAAGGTTCATGTTAGCATTAGGGTTAGGGTTAGTGTTAGGTTTAGGTTTAGGTATAGGGTTAGTGTTTTGGTCAGGGTTATGGTTATGGGTAGTGTTAGGGTTAGGGATAGATTTAGGTTTAGTGTTAGGGTTAAGCCTAGTGTTAGGATTAGAGTTAGTGTTAGGATTATGTTTAGGGTTACTTTTAAGTTTAGGATTGGGGTTATGGTGAGTTTCAGGGTTAGTGTAAGGTTTAAGGTTAAGGTTAGTTTTAGTGTTAGGTATAGGGTTCGTTTTAGCATGAGGGTTAGTTTAGTGTTAGGGATAGGATTAGGTTTTGGGGTTAGCTTTAGTGTAAGTGTTAGGGCTAGGGTTAGGATTAGGGATAGTGTTAGGGTTAGGTATAGGATTAGGGATAGGGCTAGGCTTAAGGTTAGGGTTAGTGCTATGGTTAGGGTTAAAGTTAGTTTTAGGGTTAGTTTCAGAGTTAGGATTAGGTTTATGGTTAGGGTTAGTTTTAGGTTTAGGGTTAGGGGTATGGTTTCTGTTAGGGTTAGTGATAGAATTAGTGTTAGGGTTATGGTTAGGATTAAAGTTAGAATGAAGCTTAGGTTTAGAGTTAGGGTTAGTTTTAGGGTTATGGGTAGGATACGGTTAGTGTTAGTGTTAGTGTTAGGGTTAGGGTTTTTATTAGGGTTTTTACTAGGGTTAGGGTTAGTGTGAGGATTAGGGTTAGGGTTAGGTTTAGTGTATGTGTTAGTGTTAGTGTTAGGTTAAAGTTAGGGATAGTGTTAGGGTTAGGGATATGTTTAGAGTTACATTTAGTGTTAAATTAGGGCTAGAATTAGTGTTATGGTAGGCTTAGGGTTTGGTTAATGTAGAGTTATGGTTAGGCTTAGGGTAAATGTTAGTTTTTGAGTTAGAGTTACGGTTAGTGTTTGGGTTAGGGTTAGGGCTAATTTAAGATTTAGCAATATGGTTAGGGTTATGGTTAGTCTTAAGTTAGTGTTAGGGTAAGGTTTAGGTTTAGGTTTACTGTAAGGGTTAGGGTTAAAAGATAGGTTTAGTGTTAGGGTTAGGGTTAGGATTAGTGTTACATTTAGGGTTATGATTAGGTTTAGGAAAAGTGTTTGTTTTAGTGTTATACATAGGTTTAGGGTTAGTGTTAGGGTTAGAGTTAGGGTCAGTGTTACAGTTAGGGTTATGGTTACGAAGAGGGTTAGAGTGAGGCAAAGTGTTAGTGTTAGTTTTACGGTTACAGTTAGGTTAGGTATAGTGTTAGGGTTAGTGTTAGTGTTACTGATAGTGTTAGGGTTATGGTTAGTGACAAATTTTGTGTTGGGGTTAGGGTTAGTGTTAGATTAGGGTTAGTGTTAGTGTTAGGGTTAGTGTTATGGTTAGGTAAGGGTTAGGGTTAGTGTTAGGTTATGGTTAGGGTCATGTTTTGCTATAAGGTTTGAGTTAGGTTTATGGTTAGGGTTAGGGTTAGTGTTAGGTTTAGGTTTAAGGTTAGGATTAGTGTTAGGTTTACAGTTACAGATAGGATTCATGTTAGGGTTAGGGGTAGGGTTGGTGTTAGGTTTAGAATTAGGTTTAGGGTTAGCGTTAGTGTTAGCGTTATTGTACATTGAGGGTTATGGTTAGGTTTAGGATTAGTTTTGGGGTTAGTATTAGAATTAGATTTAGGGTTAGTGTAGGGCAAGTGTTAGGTTTAGATTACGGTTAGGGTTAGGATTATGGTGAGGCTTAGACTTAGTGTTAGGTTAGGGTTAGTGTTAGGGTTAGAGTAATTGTTAGGGTTAGGGATAGAGTTAGGTTTAGGGTTAATGTTAGGGTTAGGTTTAGGTTTAGGATTAGGGTTAGTGTTCAAGTTAAAGTTACTGTTAGGGTTAGTGTTTATGTTAGGGTTAGTTTTAGGATTTGTATTAGGGTTAGGATTAGGATTAGTGTTAGGGTTAGGTTTAGGGTTAGAGTTAGGTGAAGTTTAGGGTTATTATTAGGGTTAGGGTCAGGGTTGTGTTTAGGTTTAGGGATAAAGTTAGGGTTAGTATTAGTGATATGTTAGGGCTAGGGTTAGAGTTAGGGTTAGGGATAGGGTTAGGATTAAGTTTAGGGTTAGGGTTAGGGTAAGGGTTAAGGTAAAGTTTAAGCTAAAGGTTAGGTTAAAGTTTAGGGTTATGGTTAAAATTAGTGTTAGTGTAGTTTTAGGGTTACGGTTAGTGTTAGGGTT
>NW_026001531.1:0-2373 GCF_001458135.2 Marmota marmota marmota | reverse complement strand
CTCTCTCTCTCTCTCTCTCTCTCTCTCTCTCTCTCTCTCTCTTTTGGTTTTGGGAATTGAATCCAAGGATGCTTAACCACTAAGCCACATCCCCAGTCCTTTTTGCTATTTTATTTAGAGAACAGGGTCTCACTGAGTTGCTGAGGGCCTTGCTAAGGGCCTTGCTAAATTGCTGAGGCTGGCCTCGAACCTGGGATCCTTCTGCCTCAGCCTCCGGAGCCACTGGGGTTACAGGTATGCTCCACTGTGCCCGGTTCGTTTTCCTTTTCTTTTCAGTACTGGGGTCTGAACCCAGGGCTAGGTGCATGTCTGCCGTTGAGCCTTAACTCCCCAGCCTTAATTTTTCTTTAATAAGGAAGTTGGACTTCTTCAGGTTTCCATCAGCCAACATGTTAAGAGTGTGCACTGAATGAACCCATTTAGTACTAACTCTGTAGGAGGCGCTGTGTTAGTGGGCTCTAGAGACAGAAGCATGCAAGGAGAAACTTAACAATTCACAATTATTTTTAATCTCATTCTACCGCTACCTATTTTTGTAAAAAAAAAAATTAACTAAAACACAACCACTATATGACTGTATGCTTTATAATGTCCATATTTCATTAATACATGAAAGCACTTAAGCACTGAGCCACATCCCCAGCCCGTTTTAAAATATTTTCTTTAGAGACAGGGTCTCACTAAGGTGCTTAGGGCCTCGATAAGTAGCTGAGGCTGGCTTTGAATTTGCTATTCTCCTGCCTCAGCCTCCTGAGCTGCTGGGATTACAGGCATGTGCCACCGTGTGCCTGGCAAATCCCACCATATTCTATGCCTTAGTTTAGGGTGGCAAACCAAATGCCTGGGGGGGACCCCCCACTCTAGCCAATGATCACTGTGAAAATGAGAACATAGTTTGGCCCCATCTGTAGGTTTTTGAAGACATGCTGAAAAGTTAACTGTAAAGTTGAATGGTTTCTACTACATTTTATAATTAAAGCTCCCACCCACCAAGAGGATTTTTTTTTTTTTAAATCATAATTGGTGCAATAAGAATTTTAGGATTCAGGATTGCTCTTTGGTAGGACGTAAACAACCACATTGCACTGGCTCCTTAAGCCACACAGGTGCTGAAGCCCCATTCTGTAGCAACGTGCTCTGGTACAGCCTCTCCCCTGGGGGGCCTTTGTGTATCCTCTTCCCCAGTCCTGCCCTGCCCTGCCAGGCATGTTCAGAGAAGGCTCCTCTGGCTGTCTCTGTGAACTCCATCACCTCTCTCCCCACCCAACCCCGCCCTGGTTCAGCTCCACCTTGGCCAGCTCAGCTCCCCCGCCCCAGTGGGAGCAGGTCAGGGCCTGGGATGAACTGGGAGGAGATCTAGGAGGTCTCACTGGGTATGACCCAGGCGAGTAGGGTGGCTGGGGGGGTGGGGTCAGAGATGAGAAGGGGCAAGGGAGGTCCACATCACTGCCTGGCCCCTCTCACACCATTTGGACACCAGATGTCGAATGTGGCCTGCCATTTGGACAACCGTTGAGCAGAACCCCCTTCCAGGAAGGAGGTATCCCTGCTGTGTCTAAAGGCCCTACTGAGGCTCCCTCATTCCGAAGAAGAATCCACCCCTCCCTTGGCGCAATCATTTCCAGGCTTAACTAACCACCCTAGAAGTTCATCCTTGGCTTCAGTAGAAACTCTTCCTGTTGTGTTTCTTTTCGGTGGCCCAGGAGGGGCGGGGATTGCTGGCTTCCCTGGAATAAACGTGAGGGCAAAATAACATCTACTTCAGTTTTTTCCTGTAAAATGGGGCAAAACAGTACCTCTAAGAGAAAGAAAGCATAGACCACTCCCCCCCAAAAAAAGTGAAAAAATTTGCACATGAATGCTCATAGCAGCATTACTGGTAGTAGCCCCCAAATGGTTAACAACTCAAATGTCAATCAAGTGACTAATGGATAAGCTAAAAGGGGTACAGGCATATGGTGAGGCAACCTTAAAAACAATGAAATGCTGATGCAGGCTCTAACATGGATGAGTTTCCAAAAAATGCTCACTGAAAGAAGCCAGGGACAAAGGACCACATATTACTGATAACATGAATATGAAATGTCCCAGACAGGCAGGTCTAACGACAGGAAGCAGATCACCGTTGTCCAGGGCTGGTGGGAGCGCTAATGCTAATGGGTCAGGGTTTCCTTTTAGGGTGATGAAAATCTCAAATTGTGAGGACCGTGAACTTTGTGAATATATTAAAAGCTATCAGATGCATACTGGAAGTGGGTCAACTGTATGGTTTGAGAATTATAACCTCAATAAACGGCAATTTTACATAAGAAAAGGAAAAAGCCACATCAGGGGTATTATTATGACAATTAAACAATATGATGTCCCTGAAGT
>NW_026001530.1:0-2373 GCF_001458135.2 Marmota marmota marmota | reverse complement strand
ATTCATTTTGATGTGATGTTGGGTTTGTCATGTATAGCCTTTATAAGAGTGAGATAATTTTCTTCTATCCCTAGTGTCTTCAGAGATTTTTAACATGAATGGATGCTAAATTTTGTTGATGAATTGTTTTCTGCATCTATTGAGTTGATTATATAACTTAAGTTCTGAATTCTATTTATGTGATAGATTGCATTTATTGATTCACATGTGCTGACCAACCTTGCATTGCTGAAAATTTATTTTTAATGAAACACGTAACCAATTATTTTCATTAACATTTCCCACTTTAATCCATAATGTACAATATCCATAAATAGAGATATTGAAATTTCCCATGCTAGAAGGAATAATTCTCTTATTGTTTGAAATAACATATAGTGTCATATTTTAGAAGTGGGCTTTCCACTTGTGCATGGTCATGTGGTCCCTGGGAAAAGGAAACTATTGAATTTAGTTAAGCTGCCCTTCTTTGGCATCTGGACCCAAGCTGTTGTCATGAATACTGTGAAAGAAAGTGTGGTATTTTATTGAGGTATGGAGGAATTGTGAGAGGTCATCTTCTGCCTGGAGTGCTTAAGGAATCAGACCAGCCTGGTGTGCAAGAAAGCACTTCCATCTCTTTGCCACTCCTCACTATTTTTAACTCATTCTCCTTCTAATTGTTCAAATCAAGACATATGCATAGGACACAGTCAATGTGATATAACTCAATTAACCCTTCCAGAAAAGTACTGGTTCCCCATAGATATTTTCTAGCCACTCTACTAGTCTTTTCATGTTGCAAGAGGACTCTGGACTGTCATATTTGTCACCACTAAAATCAGGATTCTCTTACTGTTCCAGGCATCTCTCCTCAGTCTCTCAAAGAAGCTGACAATTCTAACATGGAAGAGACAAAATCCTTATTTGTCCTGAGAAAAGAAGACCCTGGATATGATGATGTTGAGCCTAACACCTTGTAGTGGTTTTTTGTTGTGTTTTGTATTTTGTGTAACCAAGTCTGCAGATAACTCCTTATAATATTGTTTCCTGATAAAAGAGAGTTCTGTCTTCTTCATTACTAGAAAGTTTCTACATTCATTACTGGAAAGTTTCTCATTTGCAATAAATACTCTGAGCCTCAAATACCAGTGTCGTTCTCTATTTGAATGCATTCACCACCAGCACCCTCTGAAAATTGAATGTTCAAAATTAATGGATCTCACATAGGATCCCCCACACTACACACTTGATCTTTTAGATGAACAGAAGTTTATTTTCTCTTGAACAGTATAAAACTGGAATGCAGTCCTGAACTAAGAACTTGGTCTTATGAAAATTAACTTAATAAACACCTATCTTAATATTCAAAAACATCTCATTCATGCTGACTAAAACCTACATTTAGTGATTGGGGAGTATCAGGTGGATGGGAAATTGCTATGTTTCTTTTAATTCTTCAAGATTTTTATAAAATATCAATAACTAGATTCTACTGTTGCCTATTAGACTTTTACTCCAATGGTTTCTTCTCCTTTCTTGTTATTCCACAACTCTCTAAGTCTCATGTTTCTCCATAAAATTGCACTATTATCATTAAATACCATTGTTTTATATCACTTTTCCTTACTCTCTACTTCTTTCTCCGGTTGTCTTTGTTTAAACAGCCAATAACTATAACCACCAGAATTGCAAAATATTTCTTAAGTGGCTGTATTTACTGTGAATTATTCCCATCCCAGACCATCCTCACATATTTATTTGAGTTGGAAAGGACTGAGTAAGCAAGCCAAACTCTGAAATTCTCTATGCTGGAGACTTATTGTCATCTATAGCAAATTTTCCAAAATTCGCTTATTTGCTTGCAAATAAATGAATGTTTCCACATCTCCATTCTAACTGAATAAGTTTAAACCAAGATTATATTTACTCATTTTTGTGATGTCTTTCTTTTCCTTAATGATTTTTTTTGTTTTTATTTTTTAAAATAATATTTTTTTGTTTTTATTTTTTGTAATTTTAGATGGACAGCATTGCTTTATTTTATTGATTTATTTTTATGTGGTAAGAAGAATCAAACCCAGTGCCTCACACATGGTAGGCCAGTGCTCTGCCACTGAGCTACTGCCCCCGCCCCTTCTGTTTTTGTTAATGCATTAGAGTTATACATAATACTGTGATTTATCTTGACATATTCACATTTGCACTTAATATAGTTTGCTCTATTACCATCCACAGTACTTGCAGTCTCCCTCCTCTCCTCCCTTCTCCTGATCCCCTGTCTCTACTATTCTCCCTTATATTTTGTTATTTTCTTTTCTTTCTTTCTTTCTTTCTTTCTTTCTTTCTTTCTATCTTTCTATAAGATTAAATTCACTCTAGAGTATATATATA
>NW_026001529.1:0-2373 GCF_001458135.2 Marmota marmota marmota | reverse complement strand
GGAGCTAGAAATCAAACAGTGTTAGTGCTAGCTGCTTCAAACTGCACACACTCAATAAGTTCTCTATGTGCACTCTCTGGTTTGTTCCTTGTGAATGTAGCTCTAAGCTGAATCATGCAAAGAAAGTTTATCCGAGAGCACTTTAGGAGAAAAGAGGGAAATATAAATATATGGAAATACCTTCCCCAAATATTTGGTCATATTTATTTGATACTGTGCAGGATTCATCTACTAGCTTGTCCCACTATGATACCCAATTTTGGGCCTTCTATGATCATAGGTTCTCTAAACAGCTTAGTGTTTCTGTTGGGGATAGAGTCAAATCTAGCATTAGTGTTACAGTTAGATTTGTTCAAATTTATTTGATACTGGGCAGTATTAATCTTTTCCTTACCCTTGTTAAGTTCCCCAGTTTTGGACCTCGTCAGTTCAAGTGTTCACTGTCAGGAACACTGTATATTTTAAGGGTTCACTTCATTTTGATCTCTATGGGTAAATGGAAATGTAGCTCGAAATCAAACAGTGTTGGTGCTAGCTGCTTGAAACTTCACATGCTCAATTAATACCCTGTTGATACTCTCTGATTTCTTCCTTGTGAATGTATCTCAAAGCTGAAGCATGCAAAAAAAAAAAAAACTTTATCTGAGAGCACTTTAGCAGACAACAGAAAAATATGCATATACTGAACTACCTCCCCCAGTCATTTGGTCAGATTTCTTTGACACTGCACAGGAATCATCTGTTAGCTTGCCCCACTCGTCTCCACATTTTGGGACTTCTATGATGAAAGGTTCTCTAAACAGGTTATGGTTAGTATTAGGGTTAGGGTTTGGGCAAGTGTTATAGTGAGTGTTGGTGTTAGAAATAATTTTGATCAAATTTCATTGATACTGGACAGGATTCATCTTTTACCTAGCCTTACAATGTTTACCAGTTTTGGGCCTTCTTGGTTCAAGGTTCACTGTCGGGAACAGTATGAGTTTTAAGGTTTCAATTCATTTGAATCTATACAGGTAAATGGAAATGGAGCTAGAAATCAAAGAGTGTTTGTGCTAACTGCTTGAAACTTCACACACTCAATCTGTTCTCTGTGGTCACTCTGTGATTTATTCCTTGTGAAAGTAGCTCTAAGCACAAGCATGCAAAAACAACTTTATCCAAGAGCACTTTATGAGAAATCAGGAAAATATGCATGTCCTGAACTACCTCCCCCCAATGATTTGGTCACATTTGTTTGATACTGCGCAGAATTCATCTTATAGTTTGCTGCACTGGGTTCCCCAAGTTTGGGACTTGTATGATCAAAGCTCTATAAACAGGATAGGTTTAGGGTTAGTGTTAGAGTTAGGACTAGAGTTAGAACTAGTGTTAGGGTTAGAGTTTTTTTTTTTTTTTTTTGTTCAAATTCCTTTAGTACTGGGCAGAATTTCTCTTTTATCTAGCCTTATTATGTTCCCCAGTTTTAGGCCTTCTAATTTCAATTGTTCACTGTCAGGAAGAGTTTGTATTTTAAAGTTTCACTTGAACTTGTTCTATATGGGTAAGTGTAAATGGAGCTTGTAATCAAACAGGGTTGGTGCTAGGTGCTTGAAATTTTACATACTCAATCAGTTCTTTGTGGGCACTCTTGTTTTCTTCCTAGTGAAAGTTTTCCAAAGCTATGGCAATGAAAAGAACATTATTCCAAAGAACTTTAGGAAAAAAAAGGAAAATAGAAATGTACTGAAACACCTCACCCAATTATTTTGTCAGATTATTTTTGATACTGGGCAGGATTCATCTGTGACGTTGTCCTACTAGGCACCCCAAGTTTGAGACTTCTATGATCAAAAGTTCTCTAAACAGGTGAGAGTTAGGGTTAGGTTTATGTTTAGGGCTAGGGTTAGAGTTAGTGTTGGGGTTAGTGTTAATTTTGTTCAAATATTTTTGATACCAGGGAGGATGCATCTTTTATCTAGCCTTACTATATTCCCCATGTTTGGGACTTCTCTGTTCGTGGTTCGCTGTCAGGAACAGTTTGTGTTTTAAGGTTTCACTTCATCTTGACTTATATGTGTAATTGGAAATGGAGTTGGATAACAAACAGGGTTGGTGTTAGCTGCTTGAAACCTCACACACTCAATCAGTTCTCTGTGTGCACTCTCTGATTTGTTCCTTGTGAATGTAGCCCTACGCTGAAGCATGCAAATAATAGGTTTAGGGTGAGGGTGATGTATAGGGCTAGCTTTAGTGTTAGGATCAGAGTCAGGGTAAGGGTTAGTTTTAGGTTTAGGGTTAGGACTCGAATTAGGGCTAAAGTTAGGGCTAGATGTAGGGTTAGGGTTTGGTTTAAGTTAAGGTTTAGGTTTAGGGCAATGGCTCGGTTTTGTTTTA
>NW_026001528.1:0-2373 GCF_001458135.2 Marmota marmota marmota | reverse complement strand
ATATGAAAATTCCATTATATGTATTTGATAAAAATTTAATTAAATGTTTTATTGAGGAAACTATCTGAATTATTTGTATGTTAGTCTTTGTATGGAGATTATTTTTAGCTTTCAAAACTGCAGCTGAAGTATCCTATTTTAGAACATATTAAGTAGGTGTTCAGCTTTATTAGGTGTTAAGTTATATAAATCGGAATTTAAAAAATTGCTATTCTGGTAACTAATACTATAAGATGTCATTATAGTTAAGGGTATCTCTTTACTCATTTCAAAATTGTGCTTGTTTAATAAAAAATAAGAGTTATATATTTAAATATTATAATGATAAATAATAAAAGTAGAATTTCACCTTCTTTTATGTTGAATTGGTATGTTCACATTCTGGGAAGATGACTTTAAATAAGATGTTTCTTTTTAACTTTTTAAAGTTAATAGTTCTTTTGCAAACTCTTTGCATTTTTATCCCCTCCCCCTTTTCTCTCTTTAGGAAGATAACCTGCCTGTTGTTTTGCTTAAAACTGTGGACTTCTCCATTTGTAATTACTTTGTGCTTGCTGCATATCTTTAGGATATCCTAACTGAGGAGCTTGCTTCTTCTTCTTTTTTTTTTTTTCCCCTGTGGTACCCAGGGCCTTGTGCATGTGAGGCAAGCACTTTACCAACTGAGCTATATTCCCAGCTCCTGTGAGGAGCTTGCTTCTTTGAAAGTTTTTTGATTTACTTTTATTTTAATTTCTGCTCATTTTAACTAACTCTAGAAGGATATATTTTGGGGATTTTTTTTTTTCCCTGAAGTATCTAAAACAGAAGCTGTGAATTTACAGGACTGATTCTGCACATTACTGTCTTTCCCAGTGTTTAGGTGGAGTATAAACTTTCTATTTAGCCACAGGCCCCACTACTTCTCAGTGCACATACCTGCCTTGATTCATACATTTAAGTTGATTGATTGGTACTGGTTGGTTTGAGGGTATGACCCCCAAATTTAGAAAATATTTAAATTTTATACATTACCATCTGTTTATGTGTTAAAAAGATTTCATACTATTTCCTCATGTGTTTTTGAGATATCTTCTGTTTCCCAATAGGAAAAGTATTATAATATTGTTATTTTGGAAGAAAAGGATACATATGCCAATGAAAATAATTTGCATTCATCAATTACTTAAAGTACTCTCTACTTACATAGCAATTGATTAGTATAAACTAATTTTTTTGGAATTCTATTAATTATGTTGAATTAATAGCCAATACCAGTCTGTTCTGCTTTTGAAAATTTACAGCTCTGTTAAAATTGAAAATGAGTTGTGATTCCTTTGAATTCGCTGATTGCTATGCTGTAGTTTGTAGCTTGATGTTCCCCTTTTCCAGGGAGAATCCTGAACCAACCTATCCATGAACATACTCTCTGCTATTTCTTAATCCTTTTTGGGGGAAACTCTTTTATAATAACAACTGTTGGTGAACCATTCATCAGAAAACTCTTGTAAGTGTCCTTTAGTGAGACAATTGCATGATCCTTTGTTAGAAATGGTATAATTTTTTAAAAAAGTCTTCTATCTAATTGACTTCTTAAAATATAGAATAATGGGGCTGGGGATGTGGCTCAAGCGGTAGCGCGCTCGCCTGGCATGCGTGCGGCCCGGGTTCGATCCTCAGCACCACATACAAACAAAGATGTTGTGCCCGCCGATAACTAAAAAATAAATATTAAAAAAAAATATATAGAATAACCTTGAAATTATAATAGTAGTTTTTTTTTTTTTTTTGGTTTCTTATTTATTTCATTTAAACACAGGAATTCTCATTAGGTAGGAATTCACCACATAGACTTTGTTTCCATTTTCTTTCTTTTACTTTCTGTCTTGGATACTTAATTTATTTAGCTACTGCTTTACAGTATAGTCAGCCTTCCTAAGGACTTTTGAGGACTAATAGTCATACTATTGGTTCAACAAATATGAGGCAATAATATTTTATCCTTATAAAACTGGAGAAAGCTGCTGTTTTTTTTCCTTTGTATCTTGGCACATGCCACCAGATCTGAATATTTTCTTCTTAAGAATGATAAAGAATATTCACAGGGATTAGATTAAATGATCTAGGATAGCTTTTTTTAAAATGTTTTAAAAATTTCCTCTCAATTTTTATTTATTAAGAAGTATAATATGAGCTAGGTGTGGTGGCACATGTCTATCTGTAATCCCAGTGATTTGGGAGGCTAAGGCAGGAGGATTACACATTCAAAGCCAGCTTCAGCAACTCAGGGAGATCTTATTGCAAAATAAAAAATAAAAAGGAATTGGGATGTTGCTCAATGGTTAAGTACCCCTGGGTTCAATCACAGTACCAGGAAAAAAAAAAAAAAAAAAA